>NC_057807.1:670968275-671014286 GCF_018294505.1 Triticum aestivum | reverse complement strand
TGACAAAGCACACGTGCATTCACACATCACATGGAACTTTCGCTTTTTTTTTTGCATTATATCCGATGTGCGGGGTGGAGGGAGAGACTGATAGTTACCCTTCTATCTTTTTTGTGAACATATGCACAGTGCACACGATTTTTGGGCTGGAGGCCACATATTTACGAGTGAACGGGACCCCCCCTTTGGCTGCATCGACAGATCTCGCGGGAACCTACGATATGCACTGCGAGAACCACCAATCCACATACAACAGGAACCCTGTCTTAAGGAACAATAACCCTTTCCATATATAGTAGATCGTGAGCATATCAACGCCGCTTTCCATGTGAGAGCAAAACGACCATAAGATTTCATTTTCTGACACACAATTTTCGGGTGGCGACACATCTTTATGGGTGAACGAGCCCACCCCTTCGACCGCATCGATAGACCATACGGGAACCTTTGTTATTCACTGCGAGAACCACCCACAAATGTACTATATGAACCATTTCTTAAGGAACGGGAACCCTTTCCGTATACAGTCAACCGTGAGGAGACGGCCCTTTCCACATGAGAGCAATCGACCTTCACTTTCAATTTTTGATAGAACGTCACATAAGGCACGGGGGGTTGGCAGGGGGCACACTAAGATCCCCTTAATGTAGACCGTGAGCACATTGACTCCTCTTACTTCATGCATGGTTGACAAAGCACATATGCATTCACACATCACATGGAACTTCCGTTTTTTTTTGCATTATATCCAATGTGGGAGGTGGAAAGGGTTCCCCCCATTATGCACTTTGAGAACCACCGGTCCACGTACAATAGGAACCCTTTCTTAAGGAACTAGAACCCTTTTCATCTATAGTATTTTTCGGGTGGGGGCACATCTTTCAAAAAAAAAATTGTGGTCGGGCTGTAGATGCTCTAATCTTTGTGAATTAATACAAGTGTGGATTGCTACAGCCTCTGCCTTTCCCACCTACAGGTAGAAAAAAGGCATCCCCCACCGAAGAAGAGGGATCAGAAGAAGAGGGTGTTGGTTTCCCTGCTGGAGGTGGCGTTGCAAAGTCAGGGTCAGACAAAGAAGATCAGAACCAGCACAATGGAAAGGCGCCTGCCATCAGCTCGAGGTGCAGCGTTAAGAAGCTTCACGATTTGATAGCCTCGCTTGACGAGGAAAAAAGACAGTATGTCGTGGAGATGGATTTTGGGGGGTTGCTGGAGCTACCAAAAATATCATTCAGATACAAAAAACGACGCAATGACCTCTGAATGCAACGACTGCATATACTCCGAGTCGATTGTCTTGAAAAATGGTCACGCCAAACGCTTATTGATAAATTGACAGTCGCTCTCTATGAATTGCAGTGTTTTGCTGGTCTGAAACAGTACCATATCCTGGCCTCAATAGCTCCAGTGCCGTCAGCCAAGATGAAGTTTATCTCTTCCGTCGTATCCCTATGATTCAACATCATCCCATAAAGTCAGGCCTAGTATCACAATGCGTGAAGGGCTTTTCCATGAAAGCAAATAAGCCAAGAATACAGCATGAGTGTTTATGCATACCGTTGTTTGTCTCAAAAAAAATGCATACGGTTGTTAGAGGGACTAAGTTCTTTGGATGATCAGTGTGCTGGAAAACGAAAATCTAATACTCAACAAAATAGTCTTTACCTGCAAAAACAAAACTGTCCGACAGCAAAATGTAATTACCTGCTGCCCACTGTTCTGAATGGCATGAAAACCGACGAGGTCGACGGCAGCAGGGACGATGGCTCCAGCAAACACGCCTTCCATCGGAGCAACGCTGATGGCAGGGCTTGATCTCCAAACGGCTCCATTTTTCGTTACAACGACCCCAGAACCGCAGTGTTTGTTGGAGCGCAGGGGGCAAAGGTGAGGAATGAACTCGTTGAACGCAATGTACTTCTAGTACTCGGATGCTAAATGTACAGATGCACCCATGACTTGGCCTCAGCATGGAAATTTGCTTGACAGTTTGAGGAACTAAATTGTTCGGCGGATCAAGGTACTGCAAAAGCAAAACCAATACTACTCAGCAGAAAAAGAATAGTCCGTAAAAAAGCTGCCAAACAAACAGAAATTACATGCAAAGCAAAGCGGACGCTGGACGCTAGCATTAGTAATTACATGCAGGTGGACAGTGGCGTTAGTGGCCGAATCGGTGGAACGACATTACCTCTGTTGTTTGCCAAAAAAAAGACATTACCTTTGTTGACAGTTCACACTTTTGGCTGCTTTCCACGGGACTTTCCGGCTGTAGTAACGAGTTCATCGAGCCACAGTTCATTTACTGTACAAAAGGTGTGGAACCGTGCTCATTTAGCTTGACGAAAATAGCAAATTTTACATGCCACGACCAACACAGCGCTGCCCGAAACTTTTAGTAAAAATGATCCCATTAGTCAATGCTAAAATTTGCCCGAAGTAGGTCTTTAACCACTGACCGATGTGAAAGGCACATCAGCCTTTTGCTCTGAATACACCTGAAAAGTCAAGAACTAGATTGCCATTCTCGGACTACGCCTTCCAAAAGGTTCAGCTGAACTTTCCTCTTAGATCATGGCGAAATTCAATAATTCATAAAGGCTGAACCTTATCCACCCAACGGTGAGGATCTCGACACGCATGAACGGTTCCGATAGCCACCACCCTAGTTAGTGTGGATACCAAATCCACCACCACGCATGAACGGTTCCGATAGCCACTCCCGGTTCCGACATGAACATTTTTTAACTGTTACAGACATTTTTAATGCTATCATGTTTTAACAAATTGCACTAACCAAAGAATTGCCCTGTTTTAAAAAATTTAAAATTCTGGATGAGAATTTAAAATAATATTAAGTACATTATGTTTCTTGAAATTTATGTATTTAAATTTTTCTTTGATAAATAAGAAAAATAAAAACAAGAACATTACAACTACCTGCGTGCTTATGGACTGGTCCATTTAGAACTCCTTGACGTGACACGGATAGTTCCCGACGAGACGAGACACAGTCGTGCCCCCAAAAGATCGCAGATTCTATTTGACGCTCACGAGCACCAAAACAACGTGCCTGCAATGAAGCTCGGCCTCCCAAAGCCCAAGTTTGAACCAGCCCACGGTTGCTCTGCTGTTTCTTCTCTCCCTGTTCCTTTTTCTTGCCTTTTCTGTGTCTGTTTATTTCTTTTCTTTTCTTCTACATTTTCCCTTTTTTTCTTTTTTCATGTAACATACAAAGTTGATGGCGTGTTTATATACGAACATATTCGTTGTATATTTAAAGAAATGTTCAACCTATATTAAGAAAATGCCAACATATTTAAAAAAAGGTTCATTGTGTATTCTAAACTTTTCAACGTATATCACCAAAACCTTCAATCTTTATCTAAATATTTTCAGTGTATATCACAAAAAAGTTTGATGCATATCCTATCTATAATATCTAAATAGTTCATCCCCACTATCCTATTTTTCTTGACATGCACACTATCCACATCAGCAAGGAGCCAGATCACCATCTCATGCAGTCACTGAATGGGCCATGTCATCATTTTCTAAATCCTTTTTCTCGCCCCTGTTTCCCTTGCTACCATGCCATCGCATTGACTCACTATCATGAAACGGACTGCATCTTTTCTTCTCAACGCCAGCGTTTTTTCTCCGCCACAGTGCCTCTTCTCCTTCCTGGCTTCTCCACTGAAGCTCCTCGCCCTCTTTATCTTCTCTGATCCCTATTAAATCACGTGAGTGGAAAGGATGCATCGGCACCTTTGCCTCCTCCTCTACCGGTCTACCCTGAGCAATGCTACATCTACGAACAAAACTAACGTAATCTTACATGATTAGACAGCTGGCAATTTGTGATTGGGATTAGGGAGGAGAGGGGGCCCACCCCACTTAAAATCAGGGGGGCGATAGAATTATGAAGGAAGGTTACGTAAAACTTTACGTAAGTCTTCGTAAGCCTAGAATTATCGGTCTACCCTCCCCATCTTCACGCCCAACTCCTTGCGCATCGCTTCACCTGTGTCACTCGATTTATCTTCTTCTCCTCGACTGCAGGGCTCTGCAGACTTCAGCCCTGTCTCCCCCGCACTACCATCACCTCCACCTAATGGACCAGCACATCGCATATCAGCAAATAAAAGCAGCAGCATCATCTCTAATCAGCAAAAAAAAAACTCCTAGTTCACCATCAGACAACTGGAAAATAAAAGGCATCAGCATAGACTTGTATAGATAAACATCAGCAACGGCATAGAAGGCGAGGACAAACATGGATAGATAGACAGTAGCAGCAGCCTAAAACTTGCACAAAGCCTCTGAATTGAATAAGTCAGGCGGCAACATAAAGGCTGAAAATCTGCATATGGAAGAAAACAACAAGCCTAAGCCACCATCGCCACCTCCCCTGGGGTACGGCTGTGGGAGTCCTGGATTAGGGGGTATCCGGACAACCGGACTACATATATCGTCCGGACTATTGAAGCGTGAAGATACAAGACTCAAGACTCCGGCCCGTGTCCGGATGGGACTCTCCTTTGCGTGGAAGACAAGCTTGGCGATCCGGATATTGTATTTCCTTCCTTGTAACCGACTCCGTGTAAACCCTAGCTCTCTTCTGTATCTATATAAACCGGAGAGGATTGTCCTTAGAAGGCCAATCACAATTACAATCATACCATCATAGGCTAGCTCCTAGGGTTTAGCCTCTATGATCTTGTGGTAGATCTACTCTTGTACTACTCATATCTTCAATATTAATCAAGCAGGAAGTAGGGTTTTACCTCCTTCAAGAGGGCCCGAACCTGGGTAAACATTGTGTCCCTTGCTTCCTGTTACCATCAACCTGAGACACACAGATCGGGACCCCCTACCTGAGATCCGCCGGTTTTGACACTGACATTGGTGCTTTCATTGAGAGTTCCTCTGTGTCGTCGCTGTAAGGCTCGATGGCTCGTCTCGTTGTCAAGGACGACATCATCTTTGGGGGAGCGCTGGTTGTAGGCCAAATTCTCTGACTTGGCGGCTTCATTATGGCCGCCCCATCGGCTGTCGCACCAATGATGGCCTCTCGGGTCATCACACATAACCTTTGTATCAATTCGGAGCTTGCCGAACAGATGGATCTGATAGAACTCTCCTCTCTTAATGAGCTCTTGGATTGCATCGCCGCTTTAGGAGTCGCTACGGACTATGACCGGATTGGGCTTAAACCCGACCAAAGGGACATTAGATCCCCGCCGGCCACCCATGAGATAGCGATAGTGGAGGAACCACACACGGGTTGCCCCTCAACTCTGAGGATGAATTATGTCCGGATCACCGTGCTTTGTGAACCGAACACCTGCTCAGAGGAAGACATGACCCGGGTCCCGGACTTAGAATCGGGCATTGGGCCGAAGAGATTGGGAAACACTTTGGATCCCGAGCTGTCAGGCTCGGAACCTCCCATGCCCTCGGGTGTTAGACCGGATCAAAATTTGGATTCAGCCAACGACACTCACCTGGACTTAAACCGTCTCTCCCGCATCAGGCAAGAGCCCCAGGAGACAGTACATTGTTACTGGGCCAGATTCCTCCTTGCGCTTAACAAGGTCAAGGGCTGCCACGAGGAGGACGTAGTCTCACTTTTCTACAAAAACTGCATGAACAAAGGACTCCTTAATGCTATAAGCCGCCGTGACATAGTAAACTTTGCGGACTTGGCAACCATAGTACAGAAGTACTGTGCGATGGAAAGCGCCTGGAAAACCCAAACGGAATTTTGGGATAGTACGGCCCTCTCCAGAACCTTTGTCCGAACTAAACGGTCGAACTCTCGAAGGTCGGCTGATCCAATCCCCAAGAAGTCGAAACCCGCCCCAGGGCGTGGAACCGTATTGGAGGAATGGCTCAATGGGCCATGTAAGCTTCACAGTACGCCGGACGCAACACCAACCCATAGCCTTAGGGCATGTTGGATACTCGGGCAGGTAGCAAAGAGTGGCGAGGATCTCCTCGTGAGCCCTAAAGCAGAACAACATCCCACCAACAAACACAAAACGGTGCTAACAGTCTTCGAGACTTTCGCCTCAAAGAATAGGCGCACGCGAGCTCATTGAGGCCACGCTGGAATCTGCCATGTGGCAAAAATAAATCCGTGGAATGACACTGCTATAACTTTCAATACCAGTTACGAACCCCAATTCCAGACCATCCGGGCACCAGCCGCTCTGGTCCTTAGCCCAATAGTGGACGACTTTCGGCTCACTAAAGTACTCATGGACGGCGGAAGCGGATTAAATTTGATCTACGAAGAAACACTCAAGAAGATGGAAATTGATAAAAGCCGCATTGAACAAAGCGGCACGACCTTCAGGGGAATCATCCCTAGTCGAGAAGCACGGTGTGCGGGAAAAATCACACTCGACGTGGTATTCGGCACCCCAGAGAATTACAGGTCTGAAGAAATCACATTCCAAGTGGCTCCTATCAGCAGCGGATACCACGCCCTTCTAGAGCAGGACGCGTTTGCAAGCTTTCAAGCTATACCCCATTACGGGTACATGAAGCTTAAATTGCCCGGACCCAATGGAATCATCACTCTAGCCAGTGATCCGGACGTCGCACTCTGCACCGAAAACAAAACCGCAGCACTAGCCTTGGAAGCATTGTCCGACGCCCTATCAGCCGAAGAATTAACAACACTGCGAGTTACCGTGGACAGGGACGATGTGATACTCGACAAGCGACCCAAGTCCACCTCGTTTAAACCCGCAGATGAGATAGTCAAATTCCAAGTCCATCCAATGGACCCCACGAAGACAGCCTCCATCGGGACACAGTTGAGCCCCGCTATGGACGCCGCACTGTGAAACTTCTTACGCGAGAATTGGGACATTTTCGCCTGGCACCCATCGGACATGCCGGGCATCGATTGGCCGAACATAGCCTTAACATACTAAAGGGATACAAACCTGTTAAACCGACCCTAAGACGATTTTCAGAGCCCAAACGGCAAGCCATGGGGGAAGAGCTAGCCAAGCTACTTGAGGCCGGATTCATCAGAGATATCAAGCATCCAGATTGGCTGGCAAACTTGGTAATGGTACCAAAGAAGGACAAATCCTGGCGCCTGTGTGTCGACTTCAAAGACCTCAACAAGGCTTGCCCCAAGGATCCCTTTCCCCTCCCTCGCATCGACCAAATCATCGATGCCACAATAGGACACGAGTCGCTGTGTTTCCTCGACGCATACTCTGGATACCATCAAATAAATATGGCAGAGTCTGACCAAGCTGCAACAGCTTTCATAACGCCATATGGCCCTTTCTGCTTCAACACTATGCCTTTCGGGCTTAAGAATGCCGACGCAACCTATCAACGCATGATTCAAACATGCCTCGAAAAGCAAATTGGCAAAACAGTGGAGGCATACATGGATGATGTAGTCATAAAAACAAGACACGTCGAAACCTTAATAGATGACTTGAGGCTTACATTCGACAACCTCTGAACATACGACATCAAGCTGAATCCAGAAAAATGCGTTTTCGGCGTCCCCTCTGGAAAACTTCTGGGCTTCATCGTTTCCAATAGAGGAAATGAAGCTAATCCGGCAAAAATCCAAGCTTTGTCACAGTTGGCTATACCAACAGACCTCAAACACATCCAGAAACTAGCTGGATGCATGGCTGCTCTGAGCCGCTTTATCTCCAGGTTAGGAGAAAAGGCATTACCTCTTTACCACCTTCTTCGGTGCACCGAACACTTAGTGTGGATGTATGCAGCCGCGGCCGGACTCGATGAAATAAAGACCTTATTGGACAATAATCCAGTCCTAACAACGCCAAATATCGGCGAACCTATGCTACTCTACATAGCTGCAACACATCAAGTTGTAAGCGCAGTATTCGTCGTCGAACGAGAGGTTGACGGATACAGATTCCCGCTACAGAAGCCGGTTTATTACGTATCCACGGTCCTCAGCCCATGCAAATCCCGATACCCACACTATCAAAAAATAGCATATGCGGTCTTCATGGCATCCCGAAAGCTACGGCACTACTTTCAAGAGTGTTCGATTACGGTGGCCTCCGAAGTACCACTAAACGATATAATGAATAACCACGATGCCACAGGCCGGATTGCTAAATGGGCCATCGAGCTCCTTCCGTTTGACATAACATACAAGCCTCGGCAGGCCATCAAGTCTCAAGTATTAGCTGACTTTGTCGCCAAATGGACAGAAGCCGAACTCCCTAAAGAGTACGACGCGTACTATAACTGGATCATGCACTTCCACGGCTCTAAAATGCTGGCTGGATTGGGAGCAGGTGTAGTCCTGACGTCTCCCACCGGAGACATGGTCCAATACGTCCTCCAAATATTATACACAGACTCCAACAATGCAGCCGAATATGAGGCTCTATTGCACGGTCTTCGGATGGCAGTCTCTATGGGCATTCAATGCCTAGAGGTGCGTGGGGATTCAAACCTCGCAATATCACAAATAAATGAAGACTTTGATGCCAAGGATCCGAAAATGGCGTCCTACCGTAATGCCATCCTTACAATGTCAGCTCAGTTCGAGGGGCTCGAATTCCACCATGTGGCTCGAGAAAACAATCAAGCGGCAGACGTCCTTGCTCGCATCGGTGCTAAACGCGACCCTGTCCAACCTAACATATTCCTGGAAAGGCTGTTCAAGCCATCCGTGGCATGGGAAGGGGAGTCCGGCAATACAAGCGCAGATCCAAATACATCCCCAGATTCCGAACTATCAGACATAATCGGAGGCTCTACCACCGAAATAACATCTTCGGCCCACGAAATCATGGTTGTCATCGCCCCGTGGACTGAGCCTTTCTTGGCCTACCTAAATAGACAGGCGCTTCCCGAAGACCAAAATGAAGCATGCTGCATCGTCCGGCGTTCTAAAGCTTACAAAGTCCATGAAGGGGAACTCTATAAGAAAAGTGCGACCAAGTGCTCCAAAGGTGCATCTCCGAAGAGGAAGGGCGGCAACTCTTGGCTGAAATCCATGCCGAACTGGGCGGGCACCACGCCGCGGCTCGAGCAGTAGTCAGAAGGCCTACAGGTTTTTATTGGCCGACGGCCCGAGCAGACGCACAAGACCTTGTCCAACACTGCGTCGGTTGCCAGCTCTTTGCCAATCAGAGTCATATGCCCCCTACCGCTCTCCAAACAATCCCCGTAACTTGGCCCTTCGCGGTCTGGGGGCTTGATATGGTTGGACCCCTTAAAGGGGGAAGCCACAAGAAAAAAAATACTTATTGGTCATGGTAGACAAGTTCACCAAATGGATAGAAGCCAAACCAGTCAAAACGGCCGAATCCGGACCAGTAATAGACTTTATATCCGGGGTCGTACACCGATACGGTGTCCCCCAAAGCATTATCACCGACAATGGCTCAAATTTCACAGCCGATGAAGTGAAAGCTTGGTGCGGCAAAATGGGCATTAAGCTCGACTACGCTTCCGTCTACCATCCCCAAACAAACGGCCAGGTCGAACGGGCAAACGGTCTTATCATGAGCGGCATCAAACCCAGACTAGTGCGATCCTTGACAGAGTCAGACACGCATTAAGTCGAGGAGCTCGACTCCATACTCTGGGGGCTGCGGACCACGCCGAATCGCACCACCGGATATACACCATTTTTTATGGTGTACGGCGTGGAAGCGGTACTACCCTGCGACATAATACATGATTCGCCACGTGTACGCATGTACGAAGAGAAGGAAGCCGAGTTAGATCGGCAGGATAACTTGGACGCCCTGGAGGAGGAGTGCGATGACGCAAAGGCCGGTTCCGCATTCTATTTGCAACAGGCTCGACGATACCAGAGCAGAGAAGTGCGGACCAAAACTTATAATATTGTCGAGCTCGTTCTACGCTTACCGGAGAAGAAGAAGGACAAGCTCAAACCCAAGTGGGAAGGTCCCTTCATCATCGACAAAGTTCTCACCGGAGGAGCGTACCGCTTACGTAATGCGTCCGATAACAGACTCGAGCCAAATCCATGGAATGCGGCCAGACTTCGGAGATTCTACGCCTAGCGCCGAACTCAGTGTCTGTCTCCTTACCTCCTCCTTTTTAATTATGCTCCATGCCTTTTCCTTTCTCGATTTTTCTCCCTCTTCACACAAAGTATTTAATACAGTGCGGACTTCTGGACCACTCCGGCCGCACTATGTGTGTAAGCAATACCTGGGGGCTTCCTATACGGAAGCTAAAAATAATTACTCTAATGGCTTTTCGCCCATCACATATGCATTTCTTTTTCCATATGTGCCTTTTCTTCACCATTATATGCATCGATATGACTTAAGATGTGGCCAAGCTAGATTGCCTGGCTCTTGTGTTTATGCCCTACGTTCCTGTTAATTCGGCTAGGGCATAAGGGGAGCACCTCTGCGATTGTTACTGCCGGTTCAGCCGGATGTGTACCACAGATTGGGTGAAGCCGAAGCTAGTTTCCTTAGGAGAATATTCGGTCAGTGACCAAAAGATGTATTCGTTTATTACAACGTAAATCCCGAGAAGTCTTGTATCCTGCGCCATGGTTCGCAGTCCGGACATGTGCGTTGTCGCATGCTTACCCAGGGAAAGGAACCCCTAACAGAACTATTCTCCCTGGAAGATGTTTTTTACTATCCATGTAATATAACATAATTAGTTGGGTACTTGTCTGTTCAAGCACTTATGACCCCTACGCCTGGTTTCCACGCATACCCCCGTTTTTTATAACTGAGTGGGTATTCGGACACACCCCAGACTGTCGGATCCAGGGGCTGAAGCGAAAAGGTCCGCCATGACAAATGATTTTAACCCGGCTAGGGGCTACTTATGTCCATCGAATTACATAGTCACTTGGACTGACTATATTCTTCCTCTATACCATCCAACAGGCTATCTAGCTTACAATCCTATTGAGAATACTTTGCGGCTAACGCCACCTGGTCATATACCAGACTCACGGGAATTTCTTGCCCATCTGGCCCTGCCGGTCCGACTTTGGCCATATGGTTTGGGTCCAGCTTGGTGTAGCGCGTCTTCACCATAGCCTATGCTTCTCTTGCACCTTGCCGGCAGGCTGACATCTTCCACAATCGGAAGCGCCGCCGTGCTCCGTGAAGCATGTCCACAAGCTCCCCCATGCCATTCGGCAGGAAGCTTGATGGCCAGAAAGCCTACGCAACGCCCTGCATCGCCTGCCGAGCTCGCTCGTGTAGGTGTGAGAGGTCTTGCAGTAAATCGCCTGCAGATGCGGGCATCTCCTCCTCATGGCGACCCGTTAACATTCCTAGAAGCAAAACTCTTTCAATATATGTCCTCGCCGAACTATGCTACAGTTCGTTTAGGCACTTACCATAAATGATGCGGCAAAGCCTTTTGTTCTCCTTCACGGAGTCCGCCAGCTGCGCACGAACGTCTTTTGGTTCCACGTCCAGCCGAACATTGGCATCTTGAAGATTATTCTTCTCCTTCTTAACTTGCGTAAGAATGCGCTCGCCAGCCCTTAGCTGCCTCTGGAGATGTGACTCGTCATCCCTTCCGCCCTCCGGATTCACCCCGGGGTTATTTGCAGAATTTTCTGTTAAATTCATCATACTAGCCACTTACTAACTGGTGCATTTTTGTACAATCGAAAAAAATGTTACCAGATGAGGCCTTCTGGGATTCCTCTAGCTTGGCAACCGTCGCCCTCAGTTGGGTCTTGCACCCCTCTAGCTCCCGAGACAATTGCTCCTTCTTATCTACAAGAACCTGCACATAAATTGATCCTTAAAACAGTTGTTCCAACCGTTTCAAGTCTCAGGGGCTACTGCTATACATGCTTATCAAACTTTCTTACCCGTATATCTTTGGTATACTGGTCCGTCGCCCGGGCAAGCCCTCCTTGAGAAGCTCGGATGTATGCGTCCCCCGAAATGAAAGCATTAAATGCCTCTTCGGAAAAGATGTTGTTGCGAAGCACGGCCCGTCAACTCCGGTGATTCATGGCGTTTTCTACTTTGGAATTCGTGGCGGAGAGCATATCTACGTCCTCTGTCGGAGGACTATGCGGCATTGGCCCCACGTCCGCCTCCTCTCTCGAAGCCGGTTCTGGAACCCGACTGGTGGAGGCGTGATTGGCAGGATCCCCGGATATAGTCCGGATACTCCTCTTCCTGCCAGGATTTAAAGGGCGTTGTTATACTTCAAATAACAATAATTACATGACAGGTTGTTTCCTTACCTCTGTAGCGGCATGTCGGCCCTAACCGCCTTCCTCTTGAGCCTACCCAATCCGGACGCATGTGGCTGACGGGTCCCTAGGGGCTCGGCCCTGCGCTCCGACCGTCATCTCTGCAAAAACACGACACTTCAGGGATACGGCATGACATCAGGAAAGAGTTCTCTTCGGCGGATCGAGTCTTCGGCTTGGCTTAAACGCGACGTAGGTAGCAGTCAGGGAAAATCGGCAGTAATAGCCACCGAGGCGCCGTAATGGCTCGCCCGATAAAATATCCCGTTGACAAGCTCCACGGCCGTATCCGGATCTTCTTCGAGTTCTGGATCCAGGGCCCTTTCGGGGTCCTCTGGCTGCGGGGAAGGGCTGGAGATTCCTTCTACGGCCCTCCTCAGTTCCTGCTCGGAAATATCGAGGCAGGTAATCTTAGCAAAGAACGCCACAATAAGTGAAGCGGGAAAATGAATGACAACTTACCCAGTTTGGGGGATTGTACATGAAGAATCCATCCCGCGGTTTGATGTGAAGGAAGTCTTCCTCTTCTCCTTTGTATAAATCGGACAGTATCCTTGCCAGAACAGTGGCGGAGTCCGGACCCTTACGGCCACAACGGGTGGCATCATCTTCCCCGTTGAAATGCCACATGGGATTGCCTTGATATTGAAGCGGTTGCACTCCCCGGATTATGCATATTGCCATGTACTCGACTATTGTCAGTCCAGATTTGGCCAGTAACTTTATCCTGCTCATCAGGAAATGTATTTCCCTGGTATCCTCTTCTTGGGGGCCTCGGGATGCCATCTTAGACGTGCCGTCGGCGGGGCATTACTGAACTTGGGGAGTCCTATCCGGACTGGATCCGGAAGGGGAATGTCGTCAATATAAAACCACTCTGAAGGCCAGTTCTCTGGTGCCTTCTTGGGAGTGCCGGATAGGTATCCGGTCTCGGCGATACGCCATACTTTGGCCCCGCCCAATTGACATAGGGACTCTCCTTGGTTACAGGGGACAAGGCAGAAATGAGCCTTGCAGCCTAGAAATAGCTCACAAAGGGCGACATACCCTGCTATATGTAGTACGGAAGCTGGGGTGAAGTTGTGCAACTGGAGGCCGTAGAACTCCAGGAGCCCGCGAAGGAATGGATGAATAGGAAACCCGACACCCCTTAACAGATGTGGAATGAGGCATATTCGCTCCTCTGGAGACGGATTAGGGGATCTCTCCGCTTGTTCCCTGCCATTATAGGTGGCTATTCCGGCTCGGACGGGGACCATGAACGCCGGTGGGAGAAACCCTTGCGTTTGTAACTCTATCAAACGGCTATGAGGAACTGAACACTCTACCCAGTCCCCCGGCTTGGGGCAAGGGGAGCGAGTAGAAGAGCTACGATGACCGGCCATGTTGGAATGGTTTTTCCGGGGCGCTCTGTTGGATGCTTGCTCGAGGGGGAAGAGTGAGGTTTGGATCTGGGAATCCCCGTCTCTTCAAATAGACGGTTAGCCCAACGGATCAGGGGTGGCAAATGCAAAAATGCCTCGACTCCTCGAAAAAAATTCGCTCGACACGTGGAAATGGTCATTATTGAAGCACTGAAGCCAAGGAGTACAACATTGATGAGATGCCGGACACTGTTTGTCGTAATAGGTACATTGGAGTATTCGGAGATGGAACCTGCCTTGCAATGCCGAAGACAAGACCGCGCGCCGGACTCACCTTCATTGAAGCCTGGTTCAGGGGCTACTGAGGGAGTCCTGGATTAGGGGGTATCCGGACAGCCAGACTACATACATCGTCCGGACTATTGAAGCGTGAAGATACAAGACTCAAGACTTCGGCCCGTGTTCGGATGAGATTCTCCTTTGCGTGGAAGACAAGGTTGGCGATCCGGATATTGTATTTCCTTCCTTGTAACTGACTCCGCGTAAACCCTAGCTCTCTCCAGTGTCTATATAAACCGGAGAGGATGGTCCTTAGAAGGCCGATCACAATTACAATCATACCATCATAGACTAGCTCCTAGGGTTTAGCCTCTACGATCTCGTGGTAGATCTACTCTTGTACTACTCAGATCTTCAATATTAATCAAGCAGGAAGTAGGGTTTTACCTCCATCAAGAGGGCCGAACCTGGGTAAAAATTGTGTCCCTTGCTTCCTGTTACCATCAGCCTGAGACGCACAGATCGGGACCCCCTACCCGAGATCCGCCAGTTTTGACACCGACAACGGCCCCTCCCACGAGCCCATCAACAGAAACAAACTCCAGCTCGCCCCCATGCACCTAGGCACGCCCTGCCGTGGTCACCATGATGTACGGAAGCATCACCATGCTCTCCTACGTCCTGTACATCAATGTCCCTCCCTTCGCCACATGCCGGCCATAAACCATCCGCCCCATTAAACCACGCGCCTGCACCTCTCTAGCCGGCACAGTCCGCCTCACCCGCCATGGTGTGGTTCCGCCTACAAACCCCCCACCGCTCCACCACATGGCATCGATCTGCAACCGCCGGTCGCTCCCCGCTGAACCACGAGAGAGGGAAAAAGTGCGCGAGGTACAAACAATGCATCAGGGTGGACTCAACGGAGTTGCCTGCACGCCTGCAACGGATGGGATCCGGGAGGGAGTTGCCGCACGTGCCCTTTCTTGAATCCGGTGAACCCGAGGCAGATTGATGATGACGAACGACACCTCTTTCATTTTGATGCCGGCGGTCCAGTCACGCCGGGCAATGAGCAGGTGGCCGCCGGAGGCGAGGTCGACCTCCACCACCGAAACCCTAGCAGGGTGAAATCGATGGGGGCGACCACTTGAGGTGAGGAAAAGTGGATCGACGCGGTGAAGCTAGTAGAGCTGCAGCCCCGTGTGTGCCGGACGGCGCCGGAGCGGCCGGAATCGGCCGGCGTCGGAGGCGGTGAGCAGTGCGGATCGAGCGAGTGGGCAGGAGGGGGGACGGGAGGAAGAGGAGAGGGGGTGGATGAGTGCGGGGGAGAGGCGGCTAGGTCATCTCCACGGGAGCGGGGACTCAATTTATACGCGCAAGCGTGAAATGACGAAAATGCTCATGACGGGGCAGGCTATTTACGCGCGGTGGCACGGTCGGGGAGTAACTATTCATTCCAGCCGTAACATTTTTTTATCTGACGGATGAGGTCGTTCTAGGGGTCGATCCGACGGTCCAGATCCGATCAAGCCACCCGATCCAACGGCCAGGAAGCCCAAATCGCTGAGGAGCCGGGAGGAGAGCTTCTATTCTTATTTCTTGATGAGTAGTCCAAGGGCCCGATGCATGCGTAACACGGTGCTTGATCTACACATCTCATTCTTCTCCTATTTATAATTGAGTCGTCTCCACCAGAACTGAGCTCGGAGGTGTTTAGCCTCATCACCACAACGAGATGGAGATCGATGCCGCGCCTCAACGGTGCTACAGTACTGACGCACGCCCACAGCTCCTCCTGGTGCCCTGTTTCATCTTCGCCCAGTCACGACGCCATGCCTGGAAGGCGCCGCCGCACTCCTACAACACGTCCCATGTCTGCTTCGCTTGGCCATGAAGCCGGCCCTGGACGGCGCCGCTGCACGTCCGCTGCACCTCACTACTCCTCGCTACAACTTCGCCCAGCCATGACGCTGCGCCTGGATGGCGCCGCTGTCGGTGTCAAAACCGGCGGATCTCGGGTAGGGGGTCCCGAACTGTGCGTCTAGGCGGATGGTAACAGGAGACAAGGGACACGATGTTTTTACCCAGGTTCGGGCCCTCTCGATGGAGGTAAAACCCTACTCCTGCTTGATTAATATTTATGATATGGGTAGTACAAGAGTTGATCTACCACGAGATCAGAGAGGCTAAACCCTAGAAGCTAGCCTATGGTATGATTGTTGTTCGTTCTACGGACTAAAACTCTCTGGTTTATATAGACACCGGAGAGGGCTAGGGTTACACAGAGTCGGTTACAATGGGAGGAGATCTTCATATCATATCGCCAAGCTTGCCTTCCACGCCAAGGAAAGTCCTATCCGGACATGGGACGAAGTCTTCAATCTTGTATCTTCATAGTCCGGGAGTCCGGCCAAAGGTCATAGTCCGGCCATCCGGACACCCCCTAATCTAGGACTCCCTCAGTAGCCCCTGAACCAGGCTTCAATGACGACGAGTCCGACGCGCAAATTGTCTTCGGCATTGCAAGGCGGGTTCTTCTCCAACTTCCATGTACCTGTCGGATAGTGTCTGGCTTCTAGTGCGTGCTGCTCTCCTCAGCTTCTGTGCCCAATAATGACCATCTTCCACGTGTCAAACGAATTCGAAAAGCCAGGTTTTTTTTCATTTACCCCCCCCCCCGGCCGCGTAAATGAGTTGCCCATAAAAGAGACGGGGATTTAGATCCAATTCACACCACCTTCCCTCCGCGAGTATCCATCAGAGCGCTTTCGACAGAGATCCATTCCACCATGGCCGGTTGAAGCAGCTCCTCCTCTTATCTCTCCAGCCCTCGGCCCGGAGATTGGGAGCGGTGTTCCGTCCCGCATAGCAAGCTAGTAGTGCTTCAATCCAAGGGGCTCCTCCCCCCAGCATATATGGTCCCAGTTCGAGCCGAGATTGCCACCTATAGCGGCGGAGAGCAGGCGGAGAGCGTCCCCAATCCCTCTCAATGAGAGCGGGTATTCCTAGTCCCTTATTTAATAAGAGGACTCGGATTTCCAATTCATCCGTTTCTTCGAGGGCTACTAGAGTTTTACGACCTCCAGCTACACAACCTCACGCCTGCCTTCGTACTGCATATTGCGGGCTTCGTAGCCCTCTGTGAGCTGTGTTTTGGCATCGAGGCCCATTTCGCGCTGTGGAAGAGGTTGTTCTGCCTTGTGCCCCACTCTCAGGAGGGGTCAATTTATCAAGTGGGCGGAGCCGAACTATGGCGCATCACCGGGACCGGATATTTATCCGGAACCCCAAAGAAGGCGTCCGAGGACTGTCCTTCGGAATGGTTTTATATGGATGACGTCCCCCTGCGGGACCCTGTACGGATCGGCCTCTGTCGGGGATATACCCCGCGGTATGACCCGGCCAGAGTCGTAAACCGGCCAGGACTTGGTAAACCGGCCGATGGTAAACCGGCAGACCATTAAGGCAGATGGCTGAGTCAGACGGTAAACCGACGGGTGTTAAACCGGCAGATGGCTAAGACGGACGGTAAACCGGCAAGTGTTAAACCGGCAGAGTTAAGACAGATGGCAGACATTGTTAAACCGGCAGACATTGTTAAACCGGCAGACATTGTTAAACCGGCAGGCATTGTTAAACCGACAGACAATGTTAAACCAGCAGACGTTGAACAACCCAGGAAAGGAAGTCAAAATAGTTTAAGTTAAAGTCCGAGTTGGACTCCACATGTAACCCGCCCCTTCAACATATATAAGGAGGGGCAGGGCTCCCCAAAGAGGGACAAGAAAAGAAACAATCTCTAGGGCTAGACACAACTAGAGGAGAGCCGGTTTACGGCGACTCCCTCGTGACGATAATGAGATCTAGCCTCAAACAACATGTAGGGTTCTTACCGGATGATGTTTCCCGGGGCCCGAAGCTGTCTAAACCCTTGTCTTGTGTTGCGTCTCTCGATTCCGCTCATTCCCTCTCAAGCTACCACATAGATGCGTTGGCCTCGCGACTAAGTCCTCACACTAAGGACATCTGACGTGTTAATTCCACGACAGCCTCCCTGAGTTCAATAATGCTCCGTTGAAGAAACGCCTGAGCTGGCGCCCACGGAACCCTCAGAGGGAAACTAACAGGGACGTCCTTTACCTGATGAGCCGGATAAGGTTGTTGGCTCATTCCGGACTAACCATGATCGAGGTCATGGCCACATGCATTATGCGGGGGGTGCAGCCGCTTCAGTACAGAAGCCACCCCATGTGGGATTTCAACGGGGAGGACGACGCCACCTGGTGCGGTCGCAAGGGGCAGGATTCGGCTGCCACTCTAACGAAGATCTTATCCGCTTTGTACAAGGGAGAAGAAGAGGAATTCCTCCGTGTCAACCCATGGGGCGGATTCTCCATGTACAGTCCTC
This sequence comes from Triticum aestivum, assembly GCF_018294505.1. Classification (NCBI taxonomy): domain Eukaryota; kingdom Viridiplantae; phylum Streptophyta; class Magnoliopsida; order Poales; family Poaceae; genus Triticum; species Triticum aestivum. The sequence continues at coordinate 670,995,976 of NC_057807.1, read as the reverse complement.
CAAGCTGGGTGAGCGAACATTTTCACTTGTCTACCTGTTTTCAAATTCCCATAATTGAGTACTTAGTCTAGCAATTTTAACGCAGGAGCTGCGCCAGACTGTGAAGGAGATAAACAGCCCTCCTCCACAACCCAAGGACCCGGAACGGTCCCTCGATCTGGACTCCCAAGAGGACCCGGACTTATGTGTGGAGCTAATTGATGGGGTGTTTCATCAATTGAGTAAGAACAATACCTTAGTGGCCATTATGGCCGACTATCCCGGACTACTTCCGTCCTCAAAGGTAACCGAGACCGAAGTCCCAGTACTTTCAAGAGGATACATCCATGCCTTATTTTGATTGCCGTAAACCAATAGTGTTTCGTTTTGCAGGGGAAATCCTTGAGGCGGAGGGCCGAGCCCGCGGTGGGTAGCCAACAAGGGCCGTTGAAGCCAGGCAGGCTAAAAAGAAGTGCGGACCAGATCGAAATTCCGGCGCAATGGTACGGCGTGCAATTTTAACGCCTAGGGTTTATGCCCTCAAGTCACACTAACGCTCATGCTTTCCTCAGGAAGAAGAGCGCCCGCCGGACTATATCCACCGGCTAGGCTTCAAGGCCGGGTCGAGAAGCGGAGGCGAACACGGGGCGCGCACCGGATGTTCCTCCGATAGAGGACGCGGATGGGCTATCTGCCACCAATTCAGAGGTGGAGAGCTCCATGAACCACAGGCGTCGCTGGACTGTTCTTCGTGACGCATGTTTTTCCCAAGAGGCGTTGGACGCCTTTAATACGGGAGATGCGTACCTCCGTGCCGCTCAAAATGGTCTAGCCAGAGCCACAGAGCAGTATATGAAAGACATACGGGTGAGTAAATCTGATGGTTATATATGTCAGTAGCCCCCGAGACTTGAAACAGTTAAGATAACTGATTTAAGGATCATACGTTATGCAGGATCTTACAAAAAAGAATATGCAACTGTCCCAGGAGCTGGAAGGGTGCAAGGCCCAACTTGAGGCTGCACTAGTCGCTTCAGAGAATGCCAAGGGGACCCCCTCGGGTAATATATGCTTCGAAAGATAATTCTATTGTGAAGTGCGGCATGTATGCAATTCTGACAATAACAGTGCAGATGGGGCCGGAGTGAATTCGGACAAGCAACAACTCCTACGCCAGTTAAAGGCCGGCGAGAGCGTGCTGACGAGGGTGAGGCAAGAGAAGAACAAGCTTCAAGCCGCCAATACCCAGCTGGGCAAAGAACTAAAGGATGTTCGTGCTCAACTGTCCGATTCCGTAAAGGAGAATCGACGACTTCGACGCGACATTTTTAGTAAGTGCTTGAACGAATCTTCAAAAAAAGATTTCGGCGAGGAAGTCGATTGACAGAGCTATGCCTATAGATATTTTGACAGGTCGTCCTGTGGAGGAAATGCCCGGTTCAGCGGGTGACCTTCTTCCCGAGCTGTTGCAACTGCACGAACGAGTTCGGCAGGCGATGCAAGGCGTCGTCCAGGCTATGTGGCCATTCCTCTCCATGCCCGAAGGCCTTGGAGAGCTTGCAGAGAAGCTGAAGGGAGTGCGGTAGCGCTTCTGGTTATGGAAGATATCGACATGCCGTCAAGGTGCCAGGGACGCCTGGGCCATGGTGAAGACTCGGTACATGAAGGCTGACCCGAACCAGATGGCCGAGGTCGGCCCTGTGGGGCCCGACGGTAAGGAGATCCCTTTTAGTTTAGTGTATGGCCAGGTAGAGCTGGCTGCCAAGTATTCCCAACAGGACTGTAAATTACACAGCCTGTTGGATGGTATTGAAGAAGAATGTACCTAGTCAAATTGGCTATGTAATTTAAAATGACATGTAAGCCTTCTAGCCGGATTGTAGATCGTTTGTCATTGCGGACCTTTTCGCTTCAACCTCTGGACCCGATAGTCCGGAGGGTGTCCGAATACCCTCTCGGTTATGTAATAACCGGGGCATGCATGGAGACCAGGCGTGGGGGTCATAAGTGCTTTAGCAGACAAGTGCCCGACTAGTTATGTTATATTACATGGTTAGTAAGAAACATCTTCCAGGGAGAATAGTTCCGTTAGGGGTTCCTTTCCCTGGGAGGCATGCCCTAAAGTGCATGTCCGGACTGCGAAAAGAAAGCAGAAAACCATCTGGGGGAAGATAAATAAACAAGTGAAAAATCATCTTTTAGTTCACCGACCGAATATTCCCTTAAGAACGCTAGCTTTCGGCTTCACCCAGTCTGAGGTACACATCTGGCTGACCCGGCAGTAACAATCGCAGAGGTGCTCCCTTTACCACCTAGCCGAACAAACGGGAACGTAGGGGTAAGCACAGGAGCCAGGCAACCTAGCTTCGCAAAAAATTAAGTCATATCGATGCATATAATGGTGTATAAAAGGTTCATGCGGAAGTGTCACACATGTTTTAGGCATGAGGCCCGTTTATATAAACTTCTGATAAAGAAGCCCCCAGGTATGATGACCGCGGGTGGCGCATCAAGTATGTGTGAACAACACGCAGGCAAGCCCCTAAAGGCTTGGGAGAAAAAAGGGAGAGAGAAGGAGAGAAATACCAGGCAGCTAATTTGAAATAAATAAAAAAAGGGACAGAGGAAGGAGACGAACACAGAGTCCGGTGCTAGGCGTAGAATCTTGGTAGGCGTGCTGCGTTCCATGGGTTTGGCTCGAGTCGGTTGTCCGATGCATTTCACAGACGGTACGCTCCACTAGTTAGGACTTGGTAGATTATGAAGGGACCCTCCCATTTGGGCTTTAGTTTGTCCTTTTTCTTGTCCGGCAGGCGTAGAACTAGTTCTCCAACGTTATAAGTTTTGGACCGTACTTCTCTGCTTTGATATCTTCGAGCCTGCTGTTGATAGAATGTTGAACGGGCTTTTGCCACGTCGCGCTCCTCCTCTAATGCGTCTAAGCTGTCCTGCTGATTGAGGTCGGCTTCTCTTTCTTCGTACATGCGCACGCGAGGTGAGTCATGAATTATGTCGCAGGGCAGGACTGCCTTTGTGCCGTATACCATAAAAAATGGTGTGAATCCGGTAGTGCGATTCGGCGTGGTCCGCAGCCCCCCAGAGTATGGAGTCAAGCTCCTCTACCTAGTGCGTGTTAGATTCCTTGAGGGATCGCACTAGTCTGGGTTTGATGCCGCTCATGATGAGACCGTTGGCTCGCTCGACTTGACCGTTAGTTTGTGGGTGATAGACTAAAGCGTAGTCGAGCTTAATGCCCATGTTTTTGCACCAGAGTTTAACTTCGTCGGCCGTGAAGTTTGTGCTGTTGTTAGTGATGATGCTGTGGGGGACGCCATAACGGTGTACAACCCCGGATATGAAGTCTATCACCGGTCCGGATTCAGCCGTCTTTACAGGCTTGGCCTCTATCCATTTGGTGAATTTTTCCACCATGACCAGTAGATATTTTTACTTGTGGGTCCCTCCTTTAAGGGGTCCAACCATGTAAAGCCCCCAGACCGTTAGTTTGTGGGTTAAGCCTAATGTCATATGTTCGGAGGTTATCGAACGTGAGCCTCAAGTCGTCTATTAGAGTTTCGACATGTTTGGTTTTGACGACCACGTCATCCACGTACGCTTCAACCGTTTTGCCGATCTGGTTGGCCAGACATGTCTGAATCATGCGCTGATATGTTGCACCGGCGTTTTTGAGCCCGAAGAGCATTGTGTTGAAGCAGAATGGGCCGTATGGGGTGATGAATGCCGTTGCGGCTTGGTCGGACTCTGCCATCTTGATTTGGTGGTAGCCAGAGTATGCATCGAGGAAACACAATGAATCGTTTCCTGCAGTGGCATCGATGATTTGATCAATGCGGGGGAGGGGGAAGGGATCTGTCGGTGTCAAAACCAGCGGATCTCGGGTAGGGGGTCCCGAACTGTGCGTCTAGGCGGATGGTAACAGGAGACAAGGGACACAATGTTTTACCCAGGTTCGGGCCCTCTTGATGGAGGTAAAACCCTACGTCCTGCTTGATTGACATTGATGATGTGGGTATTACAAGAGTAGATCTACCATGAGATCAAGGAGGCTAAACCCTAGAAGCTAGCCTATGGTATGATTGTTGTTCGTCCTACGGACTAAAGCCATCCGGTTTATATAGACACCGGAGAGGGCTAGGGTTACACAGAGTCAGAAACAATGGTAGGAGATCTACATATCCGTATCGCCAAGCTTGCCCTCCACGCCAAGGAAAGTCCCATACAGACACGGGACGAAGTCTTCAATCTTGTATCTTCATAGTCTGGGAGTCCGGCCGATGATGATAGTTAGGCTATCCGGAAACCCCCTAGTCCAGGACTCCCTCAGTAGCCCCTGAACCAGGCTTCAATGATGACGAGTCCGGCGCGCATATTGTCTTCGGCGTTGCAAGGCGGGTTCCTTCTCCGAATAATTTATAGAAGATTGTGAACACCAGGATAGTGTCCGGCTCTGCAAAATAAATTCCACATACCACCATAGAGAGAATAATATTTACACAAGTTCAATCTGCTGACGTATTTGGTGGCGTGATGTCACACCACTACCAAGCCTTTACTCGAATCGTTTTTATTGTACCACCTCAGCGTGTTTAGCGAAGCGGTTTCCTTGGCACGTCTTGTCGAAGCAGAGATCGTGTTCCCCTTATTCCGGGATTCCCATCAATACGGATGTGGGTAACCCAATCGCGCCATTGATTGCGGCGCTTGGGAGATAAGTGAGTTTTATCAGGCCGGCAGGGACGCATGTTTTCGTCTGCCCATATAAGGGGATAAAGATCCAACCCTTTTACCTGCACCTTCTTCCTCCTTGGCTTATCCATCTCCACAAACTCGAGCTCCAGCGCCCAAGTCCGCACATCTCACCTCAACCTTCTCCAACAATGTCCGGAGCGGGAGGCAAGTGGATGGCCTCCTCCGTTACGGAGGGGCACATCCAGAAGCTGCGCAACGCCGGATATCTGTCTAGTGACATCGCACACCGGCTCCCCGACGAGGGAGAGCTCATCCCCACCCCCAGGCCCCATGAGAGGGTAGTATTTCTTCCCCATTTCCTCCGCGGACTGGGCTTCCCACTCCATCCCATTGTCCAGGGGCTCATGTTCTACTACGGCCTGGATTTCCATGATCTGGCCCCGAATTTCATCCTCAATATCTCGGCGTTTATCGTCGTGTGTGAGGCCTTCCTCTGCATCCAGCCCCACTTCGGCTTGTGGCTCAAGACCTTCAGTATCAAGCCGAAGGTTGTAAAGGGCAGCCAAGCGGAGTGTGGAGGCGCCATGGTGGGCAAGATGCCCAACGTTACTTGGCTTGAGGGCACTTTTGTGGAAACCATCAAGGGGTGGCAATCGGGGTGGTTCTACATCACCGAGCCGCGTGACCCTGAACGGGCAGCGGCCCCCGAATTCAGATCTGGCATCCCCATACGGCTCACCTCCTGGAAAGAGAGCGGCCGTACATGGGGTGATTCGGAGGAGCTGACCAGACTCCAAGCCTGCATCCAAAAGCTAGTGAACAAGAAGCTCAAGCTTGTCAATGTAGTCCAGGTCATGCTCATCCGCCGGATTCTCCCGTGCCAACGACGGGGCTTCAGTATGTGGGAGTTCGATTCGGCGCATCACCAGACTTTGAGCGGGCTCTTCGACACTATGTACGAAGATGCCTGGAGGGTGTTGTTTAAAGGCGCCGAGGCCCCCGCATCCGCTACCGAAGATCGCGGATTCAGCTCGCAGCGTCCGGCTAGCGAGGTAAGCGATTTTGCCCTTTACGGGACACTTGTTTTCCATAGTTTGACTCTATGCGGGATCTAAACTCCCTCTCCTTTGACAGGACTGGCTGAAGAAGGCTGAACAGACTATCTGTCCGGCCCCATTGCCAGAGGACCCAGCGGACGCCCGCTTAACGGGGCTGCTGGCTCCGGCACCCCACGTGGTGCCGGAGAAGAAGACCAAGAAGAAGGCCACGGGCACTCGGAAGAGTTCCCGTTTTCAGGTGTCATCGGATGATGACTCCGAGGCAGACTCCTCCCACAAAGGCGAGGAGGAGAAGAAGAAGGCCTCTCCCCCTACGGGGGGAGGGAAGAAAAGGAAGGCCTCCCCAACGAGAGAGGCCGAAGGGTCCAAGAAGGGAAGGACTCTTCCCCCGGACTGCTCTGCCAGCGCCGGAGATGACGACGAAGATTGGCCTCCAAGGGCCAAGCCCCTGGCGAGATCATAAGTATCCGGACTCCCGAATAACTTCATGGTTTTTCTTTTCGCCACATAGTGTCTTTCTAATGCCACATACAACCCTGCAGTCCGCCCAAGGATGATTTTCCCGCTTCGTCGAGCGGGTCCTTGGGTGCATCGGATATGGATTCCCTTCCGACCGCCTCCACCCCCCGTGATGCGGATGATGCCGAGGTGGGATCCCGAGAAGGGACCTACCAGGAGGAGGAGGCCCCGGAGGTGCCGCAGGGCAACCTCGCGGACTTTGCGCCGGACTCCGCACCGGAACCTGAAGTGGCTCCGGAGTCCGACGGGCGGCCCCTTCGTAAGAAGGGCAAGACCGCGATGCCAGCGGCCTCCGTCCAACCGGAGGCGCCGGATAGCTTGCTGGAGGCGCTCAACGGCACCTCCATCGAAGAGGAACACCGCACCTTCATGAGTGCGGCGATTCAGAAGGTTCAGCTCGCCAAGAGCGGGCTGACCGAAGCCTGCAGCAGCCTTCTAACAGGATTTGAGGTAAGAATTTTGATATATGTAGAATAATACCGCATAGACAGTAGCCCCTGATGCTCGGTTCGGTATTCGGAAAGAAAAGCCGGACTGAGGATCTAAAAAGATATACGCAGGAGTCATGAAATATGGCAATATGGGGTTGCAGGCTGTGCTGCTGACCTCTGCCGCACTGACTGCGGAGGTCAATACTTTGAAGCAAAGCCTCGAGCGGTCCGAGAACGAGCTCGGCCGTGCCAAGAAGCATCTCGAGGACAAGGAAGGTGAATAACACCGTATTAAGATTGTACCTTACAGAAAAGGATTTGGTTGTAAAAAATGACAAGGATAACATGGGTATTGTAGGTGCCACGACCGAGGTGGCGACCCTGAAGGAGGCGGTGTCCGCGGCCGAACGTAATGCGGCCGCGGAGCGCACCGAGCGAGAGAAGCAGGAGGCGCGGGTGGCGGAGGTACAACAAGAGCTCCAGGATCTCGTGGAAAAACATGAGAGCCTGGAGCGTGACTCGAAGACTCGAGAGTCCGAGCTTGCATCGGCTCTTGAGAGTGCCAAAGCCGCTAAGGCCAAAGCCTACAAGGCCCTCCAAGAAATCAAGGCGTTGAAGAAAATAGCAGCGAGTAAGGCATTTTTCATGCAAAGTAAGCATGTGAGTGTGAATTACCTATCACTTACCCGAATTCGGAGCTCTCCAGGAGCGTTCGCAGATCTTCCTTGCAGCGTGTCCGATGCTGCCGCTTTCTACCGGGCCGAGGAGGGGAGCTCGACGGAGAAGGTCTTCTGGTCTCAGTATGCTGATGCCGGACATCCGGTGCCCCTTAGCGACCAGCTGGAGCAGGTGGTCGAGCTCCATAAGGTGGCCGAACATGCCATGAGGGGCCTCATAGTTCGGCTATGGCCTAAGGAGGCCGTGCCTGGGAGCTACTTCGGCCTGGTGCAGCGGCTGGTGGATGCGTGTCCATGGGTTGAAGTCATCAAGCACTCCGCCTGCATTGAAGGTGCCCGTCGGGCCCTTGCCCGCGCAAAGGTGCACTGGGGCAAGATGGATGCTCAGAAGCTTGTGACGGACGTGCCACCGCTAGGCAAGGAGCATCGCACGCCCGAGATGTATTATAAGAGTGTCCTGAAGGGTGCCCGCATTATTGCAGGTGAGTGCTCGAAATATGTGATATTTGAGTAGACTCGCATTTTGTTATCCTGTGCGCTGAAAACTTTGTTCATATGCGCTAAGCAACGCTTGTTAATTTAAAATATTACCTTCTGTGCGGCCGTTTATCAAATCTGAGAGATGGCAAGTTGTCGGCTTCGGCCCCCATGCCACGAGTGCTGGGGTGTTCGGGATAAATTTGAGCACTCTTGTTCCCATTTTTGGGTCCATCTAGGGAGGCGCTCAACACAACGAACAAGGCAACCAGACTTATAATGCTTGAACACTCTCACTTAGCCATAGAATTCTATAATTATAAATTTCGGCGAAGCCCCTACTGTTCGGAAGGCCGAATTTGGGGCGCTATCCACGCCTGGGCCGGACGAAGCCAGTTCCTCGCTCTAAGCGGCATAAGTCTTTAGGGACTCAAAAAACCCTCTCGAACAGCGACCGGCTCTCGCCTCATCATGACAGTCAGTTTTAGCTTTCTCCACTGAGGCGCTCGCCCAGCTCAACTGGGGCGCAATCGCAGTGGTTCTCCCAGTGCTACCTTAGCCGATACAACGGAACATAAGGTACCAAAACATGGGAGCCGGGCAAACCCAACTATTGACCCAAGACATGATTCGGAGCCGATGCATATAATGCTATAAGTTCGGGGTGCCGCACTTGTGAAAGTGTTCGGACTTATCGCACCATGATGCGGGAAACATAAGCCCCTGGTGTATTTAGCCGTACCAAAGTGTACGGATGCAACATGTCATAAATGAACATATGTATAAGAAAGGAATGCAATTGTAAGCAAAAAGGTGCATTGTTTATTCAAGAAATACTGCTGTGAATGCAGAACGATACAAATGGTGCAATAAGCAAGGGATGGGACTATTAAACATGTCCCCCTCCAGGGGTAGGCTGCGGAATAGTGTATAAAACAGATTTAATGCTCATAATGCAGACCACCTGGATATTCGTCGTAGCCTTTCTCCTTCCCTGGCTATTGCGTCGTGAGTTCGGCAGGTCTACTGCCGGACAGGGCCTCTGATGAACGGGGTCCTGTGGGTAAAAAAAAGAAAAGAAAAAAGAACGACATACTTGAGAGCCCCTGGTGTGGTTAAGCCGCATTCTGGGCCTATCATGGTCGTGCCCCTCCCCCTATGCCCATGGTATCTTCAGAGCGTAATGATGTACGCAAAGGACCCGTCTTGAAATTTTGTAGGGGCTGGGGTTGGGGCCGCATTGCTACGCGTGCTCAGAACGTGCCAGGTGGTCTTGTTGTAGGTAACTCCGGGCGCGTTTAGCCGTGTCCGGTCGCTTAACGGCCGGACTCGAGAATTGCCTTAAGAGGCTGCACTGTACTTCTGCCGCGAGAGCCGCTGTATGTTCCTCCGTTCGGAGAGAGCGTTCAGTGTTTCCGTTGACCATGATGACTCCTCGAGGGCCTGGCATCTTGAGCTTAAGGTATGCGTAGTGCGGTACCGCGTTGAACTTTGCAAACGCGGTGCGTCCGAGCAGAGCATGATAGCCGCTGCGGAACGGAACTATGTCGAAGATTAACTCCTCACTTCGGAAGTTATCCGGAATTGGCCTCTACACCTGGTATGATGCCTTTAAAGGTCGTCTTTGTAGGTTTAATCCTTGAGGGGTCTATGCCCATTTTGTGCACTGTACCCTGATAAAGCAGGTTCAGGCTGCTGCCGCCGTCCATCAGGACTCTGGTGAGGTGAAATCCATCAACGATTGGGTCTAAAACCAATGCGGCGAATCCGCCGTGGCGGATGCTGGTGGGGTGGTCCCTTCGGTCAAAAGTGATTGGGCAGGAGGACCATGGATTGAACTTCGGGGCAATTGGCTCCATTGCGTATACATCCCTAAGTGCACGTGTCCGCTCCCTTTTGGGTATGTGGGTTGCGTATATCATGTTCACCGTCTGCACTTGTGGGGGGAAACCCTTCTGTCCTCTATTGTTCGGCGGTCGGGTCTCTTCCTCGTGATCACTATGCAGCCCCTTGTCGTTGTTTTCGGCAATTAACTTGCCTGCCTGCTTGAATACCCAACAGTCCCTGTTGGTGTGGTTGGCTGGCTTTTCGGGGGTGCCGTGTATCTGGCACGAGCGGTCGAGTATTCGGTCCAAATTGGACGGACCCAGAGTAGTTATTTTGAATGGCTTTTTCCGCTGACCGGGTTTAGAGCCTCTGAATCTGGCATTGACTGTCGTATCCTCACTATTATCGCCATTAATGCGGCGTTTGTTTTTGTTGTGACGCGACCTGCCATTGCGGTTCTTGATATCCGGACTGCCAGAATTTTTGTTAAGGTTGTTGCTGCGTGCTAGCCAGCTGTCCTCACCCACGCAGAAGCGGGTCATGAGTGATGTGAGGGCTGCCATGGATTTCTGCTTTTCCTGTCCCAGGTGCCAGGCAAGCCACTCGTCGTGGATGTTATGTTTGAAGGCCGCGAGGGCCTCCGCATCCGGACAGTCGACGATTTGGTTTTTCTTGGTTAAGAACCATGTCCAGAATTGTCTGGCCGATTCGTCTGGCTGCTGAATTATGTGGCTCAGGTCGTCAGCGTCTGGTGGTCGCACATACGTGCCTTGGAAGTTATCAAGGAATGCGGCTTCCAGGTCTTCCCAACTCCCAATTGACTCTGCTGGCAAGCTGTTAAGCCAATGCCAGGCTGGTCCTTTAAGCTTGAGTGGGAGATATTTGATGGCGTGAAGATCATCACCGCGGGCCATGTGGATGTGAAGGAGATAGTCTTCGATCCAAACCGCGAGGTCTGTTGTGCCATCGTAAGATTCAATATTCACGGGTTTAAACCCTTCGGGTATTTGATGATCCATTACTTCATCTGTGAAGCATAGTGGGTGTGCGGCGCCTCTATACTGGGCGATATCATGACGGAGTTCAAAAGAGCTTTGTCTATTTTGTTCGGCCCAGCCGGACTTACTGTGTCCGGCGCGACGGTTGTCGTCGCGTATCATGGGGCGCCCACGCGATCCATAGATCGATCTTGATTGTCTTGCCTTATCCTCCAATATATCTCGCAAGTCTGGAGCATTCCCCTGTGGCCTTGTGTTTTTCGAGCGATGCCGGGCTACGGTTCTGGTGGAGGGCCTAGAGGCCTCTCTGTCGTGGCCACGGGGTGGTCGGTCAGCCTTATTGTCTGCTGGTGATGCAGGTTCATATGCCTCCTCCTCTAATCGGGGGAGCAGCTTGCGTTTAGGGTAGCTTTTGGAGGGGCGGTCGAGCTCATGCTCTTCAGCCGCAAGGACTTCAGTCCATCTGTCGGCTAGCAGATCTTGATCAGCTCTAAGCTACTGCTGCTTTTTCTTGAGGCTGTTTGCCGTGGCCATAAGTCTGCGTTTAAAACGCTCTTGTTCGACGGGATCCTCAGGCACGACGAATTCGTCGTCGTCGAGGCTTGCCTCATCTCCGGAGGGAGGCATGTAATCCTCTACTTCTTCGTTTGCTGCTTTCTCATGAGGGCTGGCGTCTCCGTCCTCCTGCGCTGAATCTTGCTAGAGGGGGTTGTCTTCGGCACTGTCTGGGGTGTTATTATCTCCGGTGCCGGAATCTCCATTCTTGCTGTGGCGGGATTTAGAGCGGCGCCGCTGACGCCGGCGCTTGGGCTGTTTCTTGGAGGGGTCATCCTCCGCTGTTCCTTCGCCATTCCCATCCTTTGGGATATCGACCATGTATATGTCATATGATGAGGTGGCTTTCCAGTGCCCAGTAGGCGCTGGTTCTTGGTCGTCTCCGGCATCGTCGTCCATACCGTCGATGTCTTCAGAGTCGAAGTCTAGCATGTCGGTTAGATCGTCGACAGTGGCTATTAAGTGGGTGGTGGGTGGGCTTTGATTTTCTTCGTCGTCCGTATCCCAACCGTCCTGACCGCAGTCCGGCCAGGGCTCTCCTGATAACGAGAGATACTTTAGCAAACTCAAGATGTCGCCGAAAGGTGAGTATTGAAAGATGTCCGCAGCGGTGAACTCCATGACCGGCGCCCAATCGGATTCGATTGGAGGGGGCGCGGGAGATTTGGAGTCCGGTGAGGAGTCCGGCACCTCGGAGTCACGAGCTTCATGAGGGACAAGGTCAGTGTTCGGCTCTATCGCCGTAGAGGTTGCAGCCCCCGAGGCGGTGTCTAGCCACCCGTCCTCGATCTGCGCAGCCGGCTCCGAATTGAAGATCGGAGCGGACTCGTGTGCGGCCTCCAGGGTACTGTCCGGCTGCAGAGCTAAATCATGCCCGTCGTGACAGTGCGGCGCGCTCGGTTGTTGCTCGAATCCATCAAAGATCAAATCCCCGCGGATGTCAGCCATGAAGTTCAAACTTCCAAATCTGACCTGATGGCTAGGGGCGTAGCTTTCGATCTGCTCCAGATGGCCAAGCGAATTGGCCCGCAGTGCAAAGCCGCTGAATACGCAGATCTATCCGGGGAGGAAGGTCTCACCCTGGACTGCGTCGTTGTTGATGATCGAAGAAACCATCGATCCTATAGGTGACGACACAGAGGAACTCTCAATGAAAGCACCAATGTCGGTGTCAAAACCGGTGGATCTCGGGTAGGGGGTCCCAAACTGTGCGTCTAGGCGGATGGTAACAGGAGACAAGGGACACGATGTTTTACCCAGGTTCGGGCCCTCTTGATGGAGGTAAAACCCTACGTCCTGCTTGATTGATATTGATGATGTGGGTATTACAAGAGTAGATCTACCACAAGATCAAGGAGGCTAAACCCTAGAAGCTAGCCTATGGTATGATTGTTGTTCGTCCTACGGACTAAAGCCATCCGGTTTATATAGACACCGGAGAGGGCTAGGGTTACACAGAGTCGGTTACAATGGTAGGAGATCTACATATCCGTATCACCAAGCTTGCCCTCCACGCCAAGGAAAGTCCCATCCGAACACGGGACGAAGTCTTCAATCTTGTATCTTCATAGTCTGGGAGTCCGGCCGATGATGATAGTTCGGCTATCCGGACACCCCCTAGTCCAGGACTCCCTCAGCATCCTTTGGGAAGGCCTTATTTATGTCTTTGAAATCGACACATAGGCGCCAGGATTTGTCCTTCTTTGGTACCATCACTAGGTTTGCTAGCCAGTCCGGATGATTTATATATCTGATGAATCCGGCTTCAGTAGTTTGGCTAGCTTCTCTCCCATGGCTTGTCTCTTAGGTTCGGAGAAACGCCGAAGAGTCTGCTTAACGGGCTTGAATCCTTTTAGGATGTTCAGGCTGTGCTCGGCCAGCCTGCGTGGGATTCCTGGCATGTCTAAAGGGTGCCAGGCAAAAATGTCCCAATTTTCTCGTAGGAATTCTCTGAGTGCGGCGTCTACATCATGGTTTAGTTGTGCCCCGATGGAGGCCGTTTTTGTAGTGTCTGTTTGATGGACTTGGAACTTGACCATTTCGTCTGCCGGCTTGAAGGAGGTGAACTTGGATCTTTTGTCGAGTATCACGTCATCCCTGTCCACCGTGGAGCACAACACAATTAGTTCCTCGGCCACCAGGGCTTCGGATAATGCCTCGAGGGCCAGTGCGGCTGTCTTATTTTTGGCGCGGAGCGCTGTGTCTGGATCACTAGCAAGAGTGATGATTCCGTTGGGTCCGGGCATTTTGAGCTTCATGTACCCGTAATGGGGTATAGCTTGAAAAATTGTGAATGCTTCTCGCCCTAACAAAGTGTGGTATCCGCTGCTGAACGGGGCCACTTGAAATGTGACCTCCTCGGATCTGTAATTATCCGGCGTGCCGAACACCACATCCAGTGTGATTTTCCCTGAACAACACGCTTCCTAGCTGGGGATTATTCCTCTAAAGGTTGTGTTGCTTCGCTCAATGCGGCTCCAGTCTATTTCCATTTTTCGCAGGGTTTCCTCATAGATGAGGTTCAGTCCGCTGCCACCACCCATGAGTACCTTTGTAAGCCGGAAGCCATCCACTATCGGACAGAGGACCAGTGTGGCTGGTGCTCGGGCTGTCCGGAATTTAGGTTCATCACTGGCATTAAAGGTAATAGCCGTGTCACTCCATGGGTTTATTGTCGCTACTTGGTAGACTTCGGTAAGGCTGCGGAGCATTTGTTTCCTCGCATTGTTTGATGCGAAAGTCTCGAAGACTGTTGACACCGTACTGGCGTTTCTAGGGTGGTGCTCTGCGGATTCTGGAGTTAGAAGCTCCTCGCCACTTTTGGCCACCTGCCGGAGTATCCAACATGCTCTAAGGCTATGAGTTGGTGTGACTTCCTCTGTACTATGAATTTTACAGGGTCCATTGAGACATCCCTCCAATACGGTTCCATACCCTATAGAGGGTTTTTGTTTTTTGCTGTTTGGCCCAGGTGCCTGGCAATAATGCGCCCTTTTGTTTCGGACTGGGATTGTATTCAGGGTCAGATTGTCCTAGAATTTTGTTTTGGTTTTCGAACGCTTTTTGTCGCACAGTACTTTCGTACTATGGATATCAAGTCGGTGAAGCGTGTAATTTCGCGGCGACTTATGGCGTTGAGGATTCCGATGTCCGTGCAGTTGTTACAGAAGAATGAAATTGCATCTCTCTCGCGGCAGTCCTTTATCCTGTTCCTAACGAGGAGGAATCTGGACCAGTAATGGTGTACTGTTTCCCCGGGCTCTTGCCGAATTTGGAATAGATCCCTTATATTTGGGTGGGCGGGTGGATTTAAATCCAGAACCTCGCCCGATCTAAGAATCAGGGGCCAAGAAATTTCCGAACTCGGAAGCTTGTTTTCTTGGACGTTATTCAATTAATCAGGCCTGCTGCCTCACTTTAGGTTCAGGGCTTGGATGACGTCCTCCCCTCCGCGGATGTCCGGCTTGGAGGGATCAGGAATCCGGACACATCTGGTCCTTAGAATGGGCAAAGATTCGCCGCATTGTTCCTCCACCACTTCAACGTGGTGGGTTACCTGGGGAGAGTCAATCTCTCTCTGATCGGGTTTAAGCCCAATCTGGCCGTAATTTGTAGCGACTCCCAGGGCGGCGATGTGATCTAAGAGCTTCTTTAGGGAAGAGAGCTCCATCAGATCTAACTACTCGGCAAGTTCCGAGCTGATGTGGAGATTGCTTTCGATGACCCGAGAGGTCATCGTCGGCGCGGTGGCCGAACAGGCGGTCATCAAAAAACTGCCTAGCCGGAGAGTTTGGCCAACAGCCAAAGATCCTTTAGCAACAGCGCCGTCTTTAAAGACGGGGTGAGGCATCCTTCCTAACGGTGACGACACAGAGGAACTCTTAATGAAAGCACCAATGTCGGTGTCAAAACCGGCGGATCTCAAGTAGGGGGTCCCGAACTGTGCGTCTAGGCAGATGGTAACAGGAGACAAGGGACACGATGTTTTTATCCAGGTTCGGGCCCTCTCGATGGAGGTAAAACCCTACTCCTACTTGATTAATATTGATGATATGGGTAGTACAAGAGTTGATCTACCACGAGATCAGAGAGGCTAAACCCTAGAAGCTAGCCTATGGTATGATTGTTGTTCGTCCTATGGACTAAAACTCTCTGGTTTATATAGACACTGGAGAGGGCTAGGGTTACACAGAGTCGGTTACAATGGGAGGAGATCTTCATATCATATCGCCAAGCTTGCCTTCCACGCCAAGGAAAGTCCTATCCGGACACGGGACGAAGTCTTCAATCTTGTATCTTCATAGTCCGGGAGTCCGGCCAAAGGTCATAGTCCGGCCATCTGGACACCCCCTAATCCAGGACTCCCTCAGCCGCCGCATGCCCGCGGCGCTTCACCGACACCTGTAGTGCCTCCCCGGTGCCCCTCATTGGTTTTCCCGGACCAACCATATCTGATCGTCCGCATCGGCTTCGACCGTCCGGTGCTACCGTCGGCACCCACCCCACACCGTTCCAGCGCCATCAAGGATCGTGCCACTACCCGTCCCCTTGGTCCCTCCTCCCTTTGCTCTAGTGTGGAGCTCAGCAAACGAACAATATATTGTACGCTGGGAGAGGAAGAGGAGAGGGTCTTTACAGTTCTGCTTGCCTCCGCCACTCTATTCAGTTATCTCCATCAGACATCGCTAGCACCAACGGACATGGTTGTAAAGCTATTCTCCTTGGCTATTATTTCGATGTGGTAGTTCTGCTTAGTTATGCACATGAACATATGATGTTTTTTGATTGCCCAGTTGCTTGCTTGGGATGCATTGTAAATTCCTGACTGATTGGTTTAATTCTAGGCTCATTCTTGCAGAAGCTCAGGAATGATGATTGTTGTTGCTGTTCCCGGACAGTAGGTTTCAACCATTGAGAAGTCCACGTATAAACACAAGACTAACATCATGTTGTATTTATTTATTTCACTGTATATCCCCTACTTGCTCTCATTTTTCCTTCTCTGTGCAAAGTAGCTACATGCACTGCATTATTGCTTCTTCAGAGTTCCTACTGCGGCCTGTGTTACCAAATTGGAACATGTTTATTCAGATTTCAGAGGCAACAAATCAACTTTGAACATGTTTATTCATATTTTAGAGGCTACAACTCTGTTGATTTTTTATCAATTCTGATCACCACTTCACCATAGTAGGTCTTTAGGTTTTTCTCAGTTATTGCATTTTGCAATTTCTGTCCAATTATTAATGGCGTGATGAACATAACAATGGCTCTTCAGGGGATAATTTAGTATTGATTGTATCGTTTTGATGAATGCAATATTTATCATTGTGAATATTATTCGAGTTGGATTTCAATTGAAGCTAAAATTGCTCGAGTTGTGTATACCAGTTGAGTGGCATCAATATTTTTGTTTGACAACTCCTCATTAATCTTCCTTTTTGTCTCTTTTTGTGAAATAATTAAATCTTCCTTGAATTACTAAATTGCAAACTTTAAAGATTCAATAATCCATAGTGATTTTTTACAGCCATTTATATTTTTTAGGAAAATTTACAGCAATTTATATGCAGATGTTCCCGCCGCAACGCGCGGGAATCATCTAGTTTAAATAATGTTCAGCATATATCACAAAAATATTCAGTGTCTATTTCAATATTGTTCAGCATATATCACAAAAAATCTTCAGTGTGTATTTGAATTCAGCATATATTAAAATTTTCCATATACATTTAAAAGTTGTTCATCGTATATAAAAAGTTCCAATGTTTTGGAATTTCATTTTTTTTGTTCATGTTTTCAATTTTTTTTGTTTCTCTTTTTTTTAAATTGTTCATGCTTTAATGTTTGCTTGAATTCAAATTTCCAAATCATAATCACAATTTCTTGGAAAACAATTTCACATTTTTGCCAAGAAATGCTCACAAAATTGAAATAAAACAAAACTGTTGATGTACTTAGTACTTTATGTCTGGTGTTACCCTTTAGTCACAATCAGTCACTATCTCTACTGGCTAGCAACACAGCTATCCATCGGAGGTCCATATTTTGATTCCCCCCATGGCATTTTATTTATTTTTCTCGATCATGTAGATTCGTTGAATACTTGTGAATGGGACGGCCTGTTTGCGCTCCTGCTTCAGTGAAAGGTCGGCTATTGAACGCATGCGGGCGTTCAATAGGAGCTCTCGTGTGCCAAAATCATCAAATGGTTGTGTCTGGGCTCTCACTTTTGCCCTTTAGAGATGGCATGTGAAGCTCTTTTATCGAAAACATCTATGCATAAACAAGAAATCGCAATATACTCTGGGTTTTTTTCAGGATAAAAGTGAGTTTTATTCCAAAATAACAGGATTACAATCCGGTAATATAAGACAATGAATGAAGGGGAGACTGTTGCAACCAGCACTCTGGGCTACGAGTCGTACATGCATAATTAGTTAGATAATGTGAAACTGTGTTCCGCGATCTCCGGATCTTCACGGATTTGATCTCCCTAGTTCTTGATCTCCTTGACCATTGGGTGATTTATTGAGTTATTGAGTGAGGCGTTTGTCGTAGTATCAAGGGCTACCACCAAGTCTGATTACACTAAGACCGGTAGACTAGAACATTGAATAGCCAGAGGCATTTCGATCCTCATTGTTGACGTATAATGTGTTACCTAGTATCTTTCATCAGATCGGTCTTTTAGTTGCATTGGTTAGAGCACTTGCAGATGGTATCAAAGCCAAGAGGTATTAGAGCCAAGAGGTCTTGAGTTCAAGACCCGGCTGGCGCAATTAAATTGCAGCCCACTTTCGGTCCACGTTTAGGCCTAAGGGAGACACACTTGAGGGGGAGTGTTGACGTATAATGTGGTGCCCAGTCTCTTCCATCAGATCGATTTTTTGGTTGCATTGGTTAAAGCATGTACTTCTACACTTATAGCGGTGAATTTTCATCTCGAGAACATTGTTGCAAAAGAACAATAATTAGCATGATGAAAAAATGACAAAGCCCATGTTATCACGTAGGATCATATATGCTCCCGCGTAGCCATCATCCGCTCAATAGCAGCTGTTCACCAACAAGGCAAGCCAGCCAACCGGCGGCGGCTGCCATGACGGGTTCGACGACCTTAACTTGATCATCTCTGACTGCAGCACACCCTGTAGTGGGGATTTGCCTCTAAGTGCATCTCCAATAGGCGCACAAAAGTTTCACACGCTAAAATAGTTTTAGCATGCTACTATAGCACTTTTAGCATGCTGGACCCAACATTGGTTTACCAGATGTCTAAAAATGCGCGTCCAAAAAAATAGGCAATGCAAACTGTGAAGCGCGCGCAATCCGGCACCCCAAATTTGCAGATACTGTTTTTTAGCGCGTGACCAAACCTTTTTTGCGCGTGCACTATTTTACAGCTTTTGCTAGAGTTGCCCGACGCGCAAAAACCCTGAATTTAGCGCGCATAGCAGTTTTTGTGTGCCTGTTGATGATGCTCTAAGCCGCATTGTGAACAGAACATAGATAACTGCACATTAGTATTATAGACATGCAATATATCCTCTTGTTGCTCATGCTCATATGCACTGAGATCACTCATGCTGAATCCCACTTCCCATTTACAGCTCTTGAGTCAGCTAACTAAAACTTTTGGAGAATCTCATATGGTGTTGTGGAAAAAGTTAATGAACATTTCTACAAGGGACCAAATAGTGAAGAAACCAATCTCAAGGTTTTTTTAGAACGAAGACGCTAGAAGTGTCCCGCTTTAAATTAATAAAGCCCACACAACAGGGAGAGTAGAAAACAATCGGACATTACACAGACCAAAAGCCCAAGGCGTAACAAGAAACTAAGTCTGGAGGGTTCAAAGCTGGGCTGCGAGCACATTACAAGGCCAAAGCCTACGAAATAGAGCACGCAGGCTCACAAACAAAAGATCACTCCCACCTTAGGCAGGCATCACGGGCTCCCTAGCCGCCACGTACACTTGCTGAAGTTGATCTTGCACGTGCTTCCCGATCTCAGAGTCCTTCCGCTTCGCCAACGGACTCCACTACTGCATGAGGATAGAGCATCTGCATATGATATTAGCAGGGTGCGACGGGAACGTTCCTTCAATGGTGAATTTATTGTGCGTGAGCCATAAGGACCATAACAGCGCCCCTATACTAGTCCACATACACGCTTGTTCTGACCCTGAACCGAATCAAGTAATCCTACAAGTTCGGAAGAGGAGTACGGGTCCCAAGGGACGCCAGCCGCCTCGCGCACAACGCTCCAAGTAAACCTAGCGAGAGGACATAAAAAGAAGACGTGGTTTGCGTTCTCGGGGTTCCCACATAACGCGCATGGACCCGTCGCCGGGCTATTCCGTTTTTCTATGTCGATAGACGTGGGGAGCCGGCCCCGGAACAATTGCCAAAGAAAAACTTTGATCTTCAGTGGAACGCGAGCTTGCCAGAGTCCTTTAAACTCCCTCTATGCCGTCCCTTGGAACAGTTTGTGATATAAGGATTTGATAGAAAACTTCCCAGAGGTGTTAAGATGCCACGACACCCTGTCGGGCTCATTGGACAAGGCAACAGGGTTCACCAGTTCCAGCAAGGCACCCAGCCTTGCTGACTCCTGGTCGTTTAGATTGCGACAGAAGGAAATGGCCGGGGGGGAGGGAGAAGCCAAGGCCTCGGCCATTGGGGAATTGCATACAAATCGGGGAATTCCTCCCAAAGGGGCCGAGGACCCACCCAAAAATAAAGCCAGAAACGGATGGAGCGGTCATTTCCAACATCAAATTTGGCCCTTTGGTCAAATGCGGGTCTGATAGCCTATAGGTTGTGCCAAAAAGGGGAGCCCCTCGCGCCCCCTCAAAAAAATTCCCATTTGGGAAATACTTAGCCCTTAGGATATCAGCTCATAAGCCTGTCGCCCCTTGCAAAAGCTTCCAGATCCACTTGCACATGAGCGCAATGTTTTGGAGTATGGTATTTGTGATTCCTAGTCCTCCCATGTGAAGGAAATATGCCCCAGAGGCAATAATAAAGTTATTACTTATTTCCTTATTTCATGATAAATGTTTATTATTCATGCTATAATTGTATTAACTAGAAACTTAGTACATGTCTGAATACATAGACAAAACATATTGTCCCTAGTATGCCTCTACTTCACTAGCTCGTTTATCGAAGATGGTTATGTTTCCTAACCATAGACATGTGTTGTCATTTGATGAACGGGATCACATCATTAGGAGAATGATGTGATGGACATGACCCATCCGTTAGCTTAGCATTATGATCATTACAGTTTCATTGCTACTGCTTTCTTCATGACTTATACATGTTCCTCAGACTATGAGATTACGCAACTCCCAAATACCGGAGGAACACTTTGTGTGATACCAAACGTCACAACATAAAATGGTGATTATAAAGGTGCTCTACAGGTGTCTCCAAAGGTGTTTGTTGGGTTGGCATAGATCGGGATTAGGATTTGTCACTCCGTGTTTCGGAGAGGTATCTTTGGGCCCTCTCGATAATACTCATCACTATAAGCCTTGCAAGCCTTGTGAGTTAGTTGCGGGATGAAGTATTACGGAACAAGTAAAGAGACTTACCAGTAACGAGATTAAACTAGGTATGATGATACTGATGATCGAATCTTGGGCAAGTAACATACCGATGACAAAGGGAACAATGTATGTTGTTATGCGGTTTGAACGATAAAGATCTTCATAGAATATGTAGGGGCCAGTATGAGCATCCAGGTTCCGCTATTCGTTATTGACTGGAGATGTGTCTCGGTCATGTCTACATAGTTCTCGAACCTGTAGGGTCCGCACGCTTAACGTTCGATGACGATTTGTATTAAGAGTTATGTATTTTGATGACCGAAGTTTGTTCGGAGTCCCGGATGAGATCACGGACATGACGAGGAGTCTCAAAATGGTAGATACATAAAGATTGGTATATTGGACGGCTATATTCAAACACCGGAAGTGTTCCGGAGAAGTTTCGGATAAAACTGGAGTGCCGGAGGGTTACCAGACCCCCCCAGGGGAACTAATTAATGGGCCACATGGGCCAGGGAAGGACACGCGCCCCCTCCCCCTTGGGTTTGAATTGGACTAGGGAAGGGGGGCGGCGCCCCATTTCCTTCTCCCTCTCCCTCTCCTTCCTTTCCCCTCTCCCCCTCTTGGTGGAAACCTACTAGGACATGGAGTCCTAGTAGGATTCCACTCTTGGGGGCGCGCCCTAGGAGGGCCAGCCGGCCTCCCCTTGCTCCTTTATATACGGGGGCAGGGGGCACCCTAGAACACACAAGTTCATCTTTTAGCCGTGTGCGGTGCCCCCCTCCACGGTTACACACCTCGGTCATATCATCGTAGTGCTTAGGCGAAGCCCTGCGCCGGTAACTTCATCATCACTGTCATCATACCGTCGTGCTGATGAAACTCTCCCTCGGCCTCAACTAGATCAAGAGTATGAGGGACTTCATCGAGCTGAACGTGTGCTGAACGCGAGGTGCCGTACGTTCAGTGCTTGGATCGGTTGGATCGCGAAGACGTTCGACTACATCAACTGTGATAACTAAACGCTTCCGCTTTCAGTCTACGAGGGTACGTGGACACACTCTCCCCTCTCGTTGCTATGCATCATCTCGATAGATCTTGCGTGATCGTAGGAATTTTTTTGAAATTACCGCGTTCCCCAACAGTGGCATCCGGGCCAGGTATATGCGTAGATGTTATATGCACGAGTAGAACACAAAGAGTTGTGGACGATAATAGTCATACTACTTACCACCAATGTCTTACTTTGATTCGGCGGTATTGTTGGATGAAGCGGCACGGACCGACATTACATGACCACATTCATGAGACTTGTTATACCGACGTGCTTATGCACAAAGGTGGCTGGCGGGTGTCCGTTTCTCCAACTTTAGTTGAATCAAGTTTGACTACGGCCGGTCCTTGTTGAAGGTTAAAACAACACACTTGACGAAAAATCGTTGTGGTTTTGATGCGTAGGTAAGAACGGTTCTTGCTAGAAGCCCGTAGCAGCCACGTAAAACTTGCAACAACAAAGTAGAGGATGTCTAACTTGTTTTTGCAGGGCTTGCTGTGATGTGATATGGTCAAGGCATGATGTGATATAAATTGTTGTATGAGATGATCATGTTTTGTAACAAAGTTATCGGCAACTGGAAGGAGCCATATGGTTGTCGCTTTATTGTATGCAATGCAAACGCCATGTAATTGTTTTACTTTATCACTAAGCGGTAGCGATAGTCGTAGTAACAATAGTTGGCAAGACGGCAACGATGCTATGATGGAGATCAAGGTGTCGCGCTGGTGACGATGGAGATCATGATGATGCTTCGGTGATGGAGATCATGAGCACAAGATGATGGTGGCCATATCATGTCACATATTTTGATTGCATGTGATGTTTATCTTTTATGCATCTTATTTTGCATAGTACGGCGGTAGCATTATAAGATGATCCCTTACTAAATTTCAAGGTATAAGTGTTCTCCCTGAGTATGCACCGTTGCTATAGTTCATCGTGCCGAGACACCACATGATGGTCGGGTGTGATAAGCTCTACGTTCACATACAATGGGTGCAAGCCAGTTTTGCACACGCAGAATACTCGGGTTAAACTCGACGAGCCTAGCATATGCAGATATGGCCTCGGAACACTAAGGCCGAAAGGTCGAACGTGAATCATATAGTAGATACGATCAACATAGTGATGTTCACCATTGAAAACTACTCCATCTCACGTGATCATCGGACATGGTTTAGTTGATTTGGATCACGTGATCATTTAGATGACTAGAGGGATGTCTATCTAAGTGGGAGTTCTTAAGTAATATGATTAATTGAACTTTAATTTATCATGAACTTAGTCCTGATAGTTATTTTGCATGTCTATGTTAATGTAGATCAATGGCCCGTGCTACGGTTCCTTTGAATTTTAATGTGTTCCTATAGAAAGCTAAGTTGAAAGATGATGGCAGCAACTACACGTACTGGGTCCGTAACTTGAGGATTATCCTCATTGCTGCAGAGAAGAATTACGTCCTGGAAGCACCGCTGGGTGCCAGGCCTACTGCAGATGCTACTGATGACGTTAAGAACGTCTGGCAGAGCAAAGCTTATGACTACTCGATAGTTCAGTGTGCCATGCTTTACGGCTTAGAATCGGGACTTCAAAGATGTTTTGAACGTCATGGAGCATATGAGATGTTCCAAGAGTTGAAGTTAATATTTCAAGCAAATGCCCGAGTTGAGAGATATGAAGTCTCCAACAAGTTCTACAGCTGCAAAATGGAGGAGAATAGTTCTGTCACTGAACACATACTCAGAATGTCTGGGTACCATAACCACTTGACTCAGCTGGGAGTTAATCATCCTGATGATAGTGTCATTGACAGAGTTCTTCAATCACTGCCACCAAGCTATAAAGGCTTTGTGATGAACTATAAGATGCAAGGGATGAACAAGACTATTCCCGAGCTCTTCGCAATGATAAAAGCTGCGGAGGTAGAAATCAAGAAGGAGCATCAAGTGTTGATGGTCAACAAGACCACTAGTTTCAAGAAAAATGGCAAAGGGAAGAAGAGGAACTTCAAGAAGAACGGCAAAAAGGTTGCTGCTCAAGAGAAGAAACCCAAGTCTGGACCTAAGCCTGAAACTGAGTGCTTCTACTGCAAAGGGACTGGCCACTGGAAGCGGAACTACCCCAAGTATTTGGCGGATAAGAAGGATGGCAAAGTGAAAGGTATATTTGATATACATGTTATTGATGTGTACCTTACTAATGCTCGTAGTAGCGCCTGTGTATTTGATACTAGTTCTGTTGCTCATATTTGGATCTTGTTTGATGCGAGATGGTTATTCATTTAAATCAGAGAATAATGGTTGTTCTGTTTATATGAGTAATATCTTTTATGGTCATGCACCCTTGCTGAGTGGTCTATTTTTGTTGAATTTCGATAGTGATGATACACATATTCATAATATTGAATCCAAAAGATGCAAAGTTGATAATGATAGTACAACTTATTTGTGGCACATCCGTTTGGGTCATATCCGTGTAAAGCGCATGAAGAAACTCCATGCTGATGGACTTTTGGAATCACTTGGTGCTTGCAAACCGTGCCTCATGGGCAAGATGACTAAAACTCCATTCTCCAGAACAATGGAACGAGCTACTGACTTATTGGAAATAATACATACCGATGTATGTGGTCCAGTGAGTGTTGAGGCTCGTGGCGGGTATCGTTATTTTCTTACCTTCATAGATGATTTGAGCAGTAAGGTTATATCTACTTGATGAAACATAAGTCTGAAACATTTGAAAAGTTCAAAGAATTTCAGAGTGAAGTGGAAAATCATCATAATAAGAAAATAAAGTTTCTATGATATGATCATGGAGGAGAATATTTGAGTTACGAGTTTGGTCTTCATTTGAAACAACATGGGATAGTTTCACAACTAATGCCACCTGGAACACCATAGCGAAATGGTGTATCCGAACGTTGTAACCATACTTTATTGGATATGGTGCGATCTATGATGTTTGTTACTGATTTACCGCTATTGTTTTGGGGTTATGCTTTAGAGATGACTGCATTCACTTTAAATAGGGCACCATCAAAATCCGTTGAGACGATGCCTTATGAACCGTGGTTTGGCAAAAAACCAAAGTTGTCATTTCTTAAAGTTTGGGGCTGCGATGCTTATGTGAAAAAGCTTCAACATGATAAGCTCAAACCCAAATCGGAGAAGTGCGTCTTCATAGGATACCCAAAGGAAACTATTGGGTACACCTTCTATCACAGATCCGAAGGAAAAATCTTTTTTGCTAAAAATGGATCCTTTCTAGAGAAGGAGTTTCTCTCGAAAGAAGTGAGTGGGAGGAAAGTAGAACTTGATGAGGTAATTGTACCTTCTCCCTTATTGGAAAGTAGTTCATCACAAAAACCAGTTCCAGTTATTCCTACACCAATTAGGAAGGAAGCTAATGATGATGATCATGAAACTTTAGATAAAGTTACTACCAAACCTCATAGGTCTTCCAGAGTAAGATCCACACCAGAGTGGTATGGTAATCCTGTTCTGGAAGTCATGTTACTAGACCATGGTGAACCTACGAACTATGAGGAAGCGATGATGAGCCCAGATTCCGCGAAATGGCTTGAGGCCATGAAATCTGAGATGGGATCCATGTATGAGAACAAAGTGTGGACTTTGGTGGACTTGCCTAATGATCGGCAAGTCATAGAAAATAAATGGATCTTCATGAAGAAGACCGACGCTGACGGTAATGTTACTTTTTACAAAATTCCACTTGTTGCGAAAGGTTTTCGACAAGTTCAAGGACTTGACTACGATGAGACTTTCTCACCCGTAGCGATGCTTAAGTCTGTCCGAATCATGTTAGTGATTTGCCGCATTTTATGATTATGAAATTTGACAGATGGATGTCAAAACTGCATTCCTGAATAATGGATTTCTGGAAGAAGAGTTGTATATGATGCAACCAGAAGGTTTTGTTGATCAAAAGCGTGCTCACAAAGTGTGCAAGATCTAGCAATCCATTTATGGACTAGTGCAAGCCTCTCGGAGTTGGAATAAACGCTTTGATAGTGTGATGAAAGCATATGGCTTTATACAGACTTTTGGAGAAGCCTGTATTTACAAGAAAGCGAGTGGGAGCTCTGTAGCATTTCTGATATTATATGTGGATGACATATTGTTGATTGGAAATGATATAGAATTTCTGGATAGCATAAAGGGATACATGAATAAGAGTTTTTCTATGAAAGACCTCGGAGAAGCTGCTTACATATTGGGCATCAAGATCTATACAGATAGATCAAGACACTTAATTGGACTTTCACAAAGCACATATCTTGACAAAGTTTTGAAGAAGTTCAAAATGGACCAGTCAAAGAAAGGGTTCTTGCCTGTATTACAAGGTGTGAAGTTGAGTCAGACTCAATTCCCGACCACTGCAGAAGATAGAGAGAAAATGAAAGTCATATCCTATGCTTCAGCCATAGGTTCTATCATGTATGCAATGCTGTGTACCAGACCTGATGTGTGCCTTGCTATAAGCATAGCAGGGAGGTACCAAAGTAATCCCAGAGTGGAGCACTGGAAAGCAGTCAAGAACATCCTGAAGTACCTGAAAAGGACTAAGGATATGTTTCTCGTTTATGGAGGTGAAAAGAGCTCGTCGTAAACCGTTACAATGATGCAAGCTTTGACACTGATCCGAATGACTCTAAGTCGCAGACCGGATACGTATTTTTATTGAATGGAGGAGTTGTCAATTGGTGCAGTTCCAAGCAAATCATCGTGGCGGGATCTACGTGTGAAGCGGAGTACATTGCTGCTTCAGAAGCAGCAAATGAAGTAGTTTGGATGAAGGAGTTCATATCCAATCTAGGTGTCATACCTAGTGCATCGGGTCCAATGAAAATCTTTTGTGACAATACTGGTGCAATTGCCTCAGCAAAGGAATCCATATTTCACAAGAGAACCAAGCACATCAAGAGACACTTCAATTCCATCCGTCATCAAGTGTCTGAGGGGGACATAGAGATTTGCAAGATACATACAGATCTGAATGTTACATACCCTTCACTACAAAAAAAAGACACATCCATGACATTTTGGGCCGAACGAAATTTTTTTCTGTCATACATATGACACTTCTATGATAATAATTGTGACAAAACCCGGTATGATCATAGATGTGGTGGGCTCCTACTTCTATGACAAAAAATCATGATAGAAAATGGGCTTTTCGTCCTGGGCGGGCCGGAGAAGCAGCTTCATGACATTCTTTGGGCCGTCCATGACGGAAAAAACTGTGGTAGAAGCGAGGGGGAGGAAAATTTCGGGGAGTTGCCGGTTACGGTGGGAGGTCGGGGGCCGAGCGATGCACGTTTCTCTCGTACACGTACGCGTGTGTGTGCGAGGCATTGGCTCTAACTGAACCCGAGCGAGGCGTTGGGCTCTAACTGAACCCGAGCAATTGCACTACAGGCTATGCGTTACTGAACCCGAGCGATCGATCGATGGCTGTTAACTGAACCCGATGGAGCGATTCCTTCGCTACTGCTGCTAACTGAAGCCGATTGATTGGATGAACGGTGAGCGTTGCAGGGGGGTTTGGATGAACAGTGAGTGGTGGCGTTGCCTCAGGATGAAGAGGACCCCGTGGTGTAGAGGGCTGGATGAATAGTAGATGGTGGAGGGGTGGCCGTGGAGGGGTGGTTGAACAGGACCCCGTGGTGTGGAGGGCTGGATGAATAGTAGATGGTGGAGGGCTGGATGAACAGTAGACGGTGGAGGGGTGGTTAGTAGCCGGTGGAGTAGCGCGCGGTGGAGGCTGGATGAACAGGAGCCCGTGGAGGCTGGAGAGGTCGACGGTAGCCCATGGAGGCTGCAGGAGGTCGATG
>NC_057807.1:670967341-670967999 GCF_018294505.1 Triticum aestivum | reverse complement strand
GATCAACAGGACCCCCGTTTCGACCGTAGGAGGTCCGTTTCCTCCGTTTTGCGGTACACCACACCCCTCCCGATCAACAGGACCCCGTTCCGAACGTAGGAGGTCCGTTTCCTCCGTTGTGTGGTACGCCAGGAATCGTTTCCATCGCCTGTTCCGTCCAATCCCTCCCGATGAACACGACCATGCATTCCGTTCCGACTCATTCGGTTGGCTCCCCATGAACACGACGACGACTCTGTTTCTCCGTTCCGACCCAGCCATGTACGTATGCGCGAGTAGGCGTTCGAGACCCTGCCCATATGTACGTACATGGCCGTATTTTATTTCTTGCACCATCGCCGATGTACGTACGTGCACATGGTACGTGCGCGCCTCTACTACGACACGTTCACGCCTCTACATCGACCAGTATGTACGTACACGTTCGCGACCAGGATGACAACACTACGTACGCTTCAACCAGGTGGGTCCCGACTGTCAGGCACTTCCTTGCCTGCGAAGATGTAGCTGGTGGGTCCCAGCAGTCAGGGGGCGAATCATTTTGTTTTTGTTTTTTTTGCCCGGACGCACTTCCTTGCGTGCGAAGGTGTAGCTGCTGGGTCCCGGCAGTCAGGGGGTGAATCGTTTTTTTTTTGCCCGGACGCACTTCCTTGCGTGC
>NC_057807.1:670954664-670967137 GCF_018294505.1 Triticum aestivum | reverse complement strand
GGACGCACTTCCTTGCGTGTGAAGATGTAGCTGGTGGGTCCCAGCAGTCAGGGGGGCGAATCGTTTTTTTCCCGGACGCACTTCCTTGCGTGCGAAGATGTAGCTCGTGGGTCCCAGCAGTCAGGGGGCCAATCATTTTCTTTGCAAAATACGGTGGCCCGTCCGGTGGGTCCACGCTGTGAGGTGGAGGAATAATTATTTTGCAGGAATAAGGAGGCACTTCCTTGCGGCTGCCGTGGACCCAGCTATCAGCCTCTCCACATATAGTCCACGTCTGATGGAAGTCATTCCTTGACCACGTTGACCACACCGCGCCGAGAGCACCACGGCGGTGGACGACGGCGAGGCCTAGGAAGGGGACGACGCGGAGCCGGGGAAGACGCGACAGTGGATGCACACGCGGAGAGGAGTACGAGGGTTCACTGGTTCGGCTGCACTGCTGGCGCCGTAGAATAACAGGGGATGTGGGTGACTGGAGGGATGGCCTGGCCAGCGGTAGGAGTAGTAGGGGGCGGTGAGGCCTCCGGGGCAGCACAGCCGGCCACGGGAGGCAGGAGCAGGCGGCACGACCAGCGCTGCTTTGGGCGGCTGGAGCAAGAAGACGAGAGGTTGAAGAAGCACGATGGCCGTTGGATGGACATCGTACGGTCACTGCAGCTAGAATTGTTTATTATTGACTAAGTTGACAAAGCCCTTGGTGCGTCAACTTAGTAGGCCCACAGGTCAGCTTCCGAAATGGTGCGCCCCACATGTCAGGGGGAGGAATCATTTTTTGGGCGGGTGAAGCTAGAATATCCGAGATTGAAGAAGAAGCACGGCATCCGTTGGATGGACATCCAACGGCCACTTCTGCTAGAACCGTGTGTTGACTATAAGTTGACAAGCCTTGCATACGCGTCAACTCTGTTTTTTTAGGGGACGCGTCAACTTAATAAGGCCAGAAGTGTGTGGCAGAGAACTTATAGCCCATTTGAGATTTGTAAGAATGTGTAGCCCATTTTTGAATTCTAATGGAATTTACTACAACCCATTTATAGTTTGTTAAAAGTACAGCCCATGTCAACCAACCGTTCAAAACAGAATTCAATAAAATTTCCCACATTTTGATGGGATCCGAATATTTTTATCCCAAAATTTCTAGTCAGATTAGATATAATTTCAATATAAATTTATATTACGTAAAAATCCAATGAAACATTGCGCTCGCAACAATTAATGAAATTAAATTTTTCAATATTCCAAAAATAATATTTTATAAAGTAATCACTGTTTGATGCATTTTTTTATAGTTACTACCCAGTTTTTATAATTACATCCCATTTATTATTTCTTAAAGCCCATTTTCTTGTTAAGACTCTTGCATCCCTCCTAGGAAAGATTTGCAGCCCAGCGGGGCGGAGAATAACAACTTGACCTTGCCTGGGTATTCCTCAAAAAAAAATATAGCTGGGCTAGCCATTTTCAGCTTGAAAAAAATTAATATCTGGGCTGGATATCTGGCGTGTGCTAGACGGGCCACAGCCCGCCCAGTTAATACCTGCAGCGATGTTTTCGTTGTTGTTCAGAGGAGAAAGAATAATATCTGGGGTAAGCATCGAAAAACTCTGCAGTGCTCACACCTCAAAAACAGAAATACTGCTCGAGCTGCTTGGTCCCAGCTGTCGGCCGCTTCTTGTGCAATTCTCTCGTTTATTGACTACTCCCTCCTTTCTGGTTTATAATGCTCAATTCAAAAATCTCACCAATCAAGGTAGATAACGAGTGGTGGAATACTTTTTGTAGTTTTGCAAAAGCACCTAATTAATGCTCTTGTTATCCTCAAAAAATTATGTTTATCAATGCATTAATTGTAATGCATGCATGCATAAAGTACATGCATTGGTCAATTTTCTCTTAATACTTGCATGCAATGATTTAATGCACCTTGGAATCTGAACATGTGATGGAAAACAACCAAATTGAGCCTTATAAAATGGAAAAACTAAAATTTTGAGATAAGCCCTATAAACCGAAAAGGAGGGAGTACATAGGTTGACAATGGTGTGGGACCGTGATGTCAGGAAACCAGGAGGAAGCAAAATAAATTATATATATGTTTATATATATATATATATATATATAATAAGGAGGCACTTGCGTACGTGAGGCTATGGACCTGGTGGGTACCCATTGTCATCCTATCCAAGTAAAGTCATCTCCTCGCCCGCGCGCGCTTTCCGCCTGAAACAGTCAGCGCCGGCCGCCCCGCTTCCCAGTGCAGGCGATTGCTCCGCCTTCAAACGACACAAGTGCCGTCCGTCCGTCCATCTGCCGCACACATTAATGATACGCCGTTGCCGAGGCGGCTACTCCGGCGCCACATGTCCGTCCCTCCGCCCGCCCACCATTGCTATATAAACTGCTGCGCCGGCCATAGCCACAGTCATCCGCATACGTTCCCTTTCTCCTGTCCACACCACTACTGCCCACCATGGCTTCCTCGCGCTCCAGCGCTCTTCGGGACGGGCGTACGACGGACCACAAGGAGATGGCAGCCATTGCTGCCGACCGGCTGGCCGGCAGGCAGCCGGAGGACGACGACATCCCAATGGAGAACATGGTAGTCGACGATCTGGCGCCAGTTCATTGCACCATGACCATCGGCGAGGCCCGTGCCCAATATATGGACAGGGTGAGGCAGATGCGTAAGGAACAGTTCCGGGAGGCGCAGGCCGACACCGCCTACAACCACCATCTCCTCCAAGAGCACATGCAGGCGAAGGAGCAGATCGATGTGGAGCGGGCGGAGCAGGAGGCGCTGCTCGACTCGTACCGCTCCGCCCGCAAGGGTCGCCTCGAGCGCTGGCGGTACCGCATGTGGGTGGCGGAGGCTGTGGCCGCCTACAAAGAGGCTAGCGAAGAGGGCGATGAAGCGGGCAAGGCGTTGTTTGGCGAGACCAAGGACGAGGCAGAGGACAATGCCGGCTCCGACGAGTCCCCGCTCCGCTGGCGTCGATGATGCCCTGCTCCGCCGAGGCCCCGCGGCGCCAACAACGAGGCAGAGGACACCACCGGCTCCGCCGAGGCCCCACCCCGCCAACAACGAGGCAGAGGACATCATCGGCTCAGCCGAGGCCCCACCCTGCCGGTAATGTGGGGGAGGATTTCCACCTCTCCGCTGAGGCGCCGCCCGCCAGCAACGAGACAGAGGACATCGCCGGCTCCGCCGAGGCCCCGTCCCGCTGCCAACGAGGCTGCACCACATAGAAAACGAGGAAGAGTACGGTAGGTCGCCGCTGCTCGGGTCCAATTAAGGCCACCGCTGCTACCCTCCGGTTGAAGCCAAGCTAGGCGGGTTGACCATTGACGGACGGTTAGCTTCTTGGCGGCGACGTGGAGTCAAAGAGCTGCGCTAGAGAAGAACGCTGCTTCTACTTAACTGCCGATGCAGTTGGCTGACTAACACGTGGGCCCAACAGGCCACTTGTCAGTTACGCAACTGCACCTGCAGTTAAGTCACTGAAGCTTCTGTTCGGCTCAGCGGGACACAGGTGGGTAGCTTCGGTTAATTAATTATACCTCCAGCACACGCCTTTTTAATTTTTTTTAGAAAAGGAGGATGACCCCCAGCCTCTGCATCTAGGAGATGCATGCGTCCACAAACACCCCTTTTTAGTTGAAGAATGTATGAAATGTAATTAAATCCGGCATGTTTATATGAAATCCGACTATGTATGAATGAATTTATTTCGATTAGTTCGAATTCCTGTATCACTGGCATTGGATAAACATGCAAAACAATACGTACTAGCATTATTCCCAGGGTGATCACCTCGTTTGCAGCAGTTTCACATGTACTCCCTTCGGTCCTTTCTATACAAGTTTTGTCTGCAGTCAAAGTATCTCTACTTAGACCAATCTTATACAAAAAAGTATGCACTTTCACAATGTGTGAAGTAAAAAGGAACAGAAGGAGTACAAAGAGGTTGAGCAGCTTTTTAGCATTTCTGTACATTGCAATCAAACACACAGGGTTGGCAATTCATAGAGAACATTCAAAACAATCGATGATTATGCATCTCGGCGACTCACATGTTAGAGGCAATATTTACTTCACAAATAAAGAATAAAGAAAAAATTGATCGACGCTGCTGACAGCAAGGGCATCCCATTCGAAAATATCAAACGCATGTCTTAAAATGAATGAGAAAAATTTGACAAGGTTGTCCCATTCCAAAATATCAAATGCCTACGATTGTGGAATGGGCAGGGTTTTCCATTAGTTCGGACATTGACATGGCACCTCGTGCTAAATAAACCAACTGTTCTTTTTGTGCAGTTCCACCAAAATCAACCAAATTCACGCGTAGCTTGTATGATTTCGCCCTTATATGTTGCAACGCCTTGAACTTATCGGCACCTCCTTTCTTGTGGTGGAAATGAATGATTCAATGTATTCATGAACATTTTGTGCAGTTCCCATTGAAATCAAGTTGATCACCCCTATTTGCACAAATACAAAAAAAGTGATTAGTATAAAGCAAAATGTACTATGAATTGACAATTTAAATAGGCACCTACATGGTCCATGTAGAGCACACTTTTAGGAAAATGGAACTCACCAGAAAGAATCCTAGAACAACATTGTACTCGCACATCATAGCAAAAAAATGGAGATTTGTTAGTCCTTCCAAGCTGAAGTTAGTTTGGTCTTGTGGGGAGTAATGTAACCATCCTTCAACTGCTCCTTCTGATGAGAATCCTAGAACAACATTGTACTCGCGCATCACAGCAAAAAATGGAGATTTGTCAGTCCTTCTGAGCTGAAGTTAGTTTGGCCTTGTGGGGAGTAATGTAACCATCCTTCAACTGCTCCTTCTGATGAGAAGATAGACAGGGCTTCTTCATCCTGGCATAATAGGAACTAGTCACTTCACGTACTCCATATTCTTCTTCGTAGGAAGATGATCCTATTGTGCAAAGACAAGAGGACAACTAAATGCTAGCATCCCTATTTGCTCGAAAAAAAGGAAAAGAAATATTTAAAACAGCACAGATGAAGCACTTCTCAAGGACAATACCACTTTTTCATGACAGTGTCTAAAGAGTAGCACAACGCCAATAGGGATGACAAAGCTCAATCATATGGATGAATTAGTGGGCGAGTACCAACCTTTGTCAGGAGGCTTATTGTGTAGAGCATATAGATCAAGCACTTCTCCGGAACCATATGTTTCTATCTACTATGGTGGCCATGCTTACTATATACTCCTCAGTTAGTTTAATGTGTCCAAAATCTTTTTGTGCAGTTCCACTAAAAATATATGGTATCTTCAAAGAAGATCCCTGTTTGCACAAGTAGAGATAATTACGTATGGCAACAAATCAGTGGCAAAACAATTGCTCGTTCTAGCCATAGCAAATTAAGATGCAAAACTATATCATTACTTGTGGCATCACAGTTCTAGTGCTTCATTACAGCACCGAGAGTTGATTTTTGTTTTTCTTTGGCTTGTTCTTCCCCTTCATCACTTGGTTCAGTAACAGACAAAGCTTCGCCTTCAATGTAAGATTTGGCATGTCAATTAGGGAGCACAAGTATAGTACTAAACTTAATTTTCTGATGAAAGTGGCAAAATACAGGCCAACAGTTGTGAAATATCCTTATCTTACCTCAATGAGATATTATGGTGCACATACAGATTGAAAGTCTTGTCTCCATTTGTGCAGTTCACTAAAATCAAGCAACATTATCGTACAAGTAGCACAACATATGAAAGCACACTGCAGAATCATGTGAAAGAAGGCTAGTACTGACCTCTCATGATGCGGAATTCAAACAACTCACAAGAAGAAGATCTGAACCAAATTTGCCTTAACGGATAGGAAGTAAGATCTCCTCTTGTGCAGTTCCACTAAGATCAAGCAATCAAGCAACGTTGTGGTGTGACATTTTGGTTGAACTGCACAAAACACTCTTAAGACAAAAGTGTTTTGTGCAGTGCAACAAAAGGTCACAACGGCAACGGGGTGAAGTAGATAACCATGTTTACACAGCGGTGCAATGGAAACAATTAGTGGCCAATCACGGTGGATGACACAGAAGCCAACAAAAAGAAGCATCTACCTTATCTAAATGGGAAAGAAAGCAAGACGGTAGCATTTTCAAACGGTGGCATTGATTAATACTAACATAGAGATTATATTAACAATAAAATTTGTTAAACATGTAATTTTCTTTTAACTGTGGCATTGCATCAATTTTCCAGCGGCATTATTAGAGGGTGTTTGTTTACAGGGACATTTTGGTGTAGGGACTAAAAACTCCATGTCAGTCACATCTAAACCAAATAGGAGGGACTTTTCGGGACTAAAAGTGGGCATTTGGGACTAAAGAAAGAAGACCCCGAGGGAGTCTTTTTGGGACTTTTTCCAACAGTTGCCCCTACCACGCATCACACCTTGTTTCTATTAGTTTATTACTAGGGGTAACATGGTCTTTTATCATGTCATTTAATAACCTCTAGTCCATGTTTAGTCCCTGGAACCAAGCAGATAGTGACTAGGGAGTTTTTAACCAAACAGGGCCTTAGATTAACAACAGCTAATGAGTTGCACGGGACAGTGGACGCACTAGCACCATGTGCATCTACCGATGTACTGTGGTCATGCACAGTCTGTTGCAACAAAGAACAAACAGCCAAGGAGCATATTTGTGTTGGTCCCAGTTTTGTTATCTTTAGACACCTTTCCCTATGTGAGTGAAGCAAATCTAGTCTTGCTCAAACTCTACGGCCTTGTCCCTTCCTTTCCTTTTTGAACTAGTACTTTCGCCCCTTCCTTTCCTCTTTGAATCACGTCCTAGATTTATGCGATACAACTTTCCCCACTACTTTCCCCCATTCCTTTCCTCTTTGAACCACGTCCTAGATTCATGCTATACAACTTTCCCCCTTCATTTCCTCTTTGAACCATGTCCTAGATTCATGCTATATACAACTTTTACCACTACTTTCCCCCACTCCTTTCCTCTTTGAACCACGTCCTAGATTCATGGTATACATGCAGCTAGAGCAATGCATGTGGAGTAAGTAAAATATACCTTAAGGTTCTTGGGGCGTGGTTCGGTGGGCGATGGGACGGCGGTGAAGAAGAAGGGGTCGGAGGCCCTCCCGCCGGTAGTGGATTCCCTCCCTCGCCGACGGCGACAGCGTTAAGCCTCCTTCCCTTCTCAGCGGACGGATCCTGCCGGCTCTTTGAGCACCAGTGAGGGGAGAGAGAGGCCAACGAAGTCTTGTTTAGATCTGGAGAGGGCGAGAGAGTGTGAAGAGAGAAACTACAAGCGCTGAGGCTCCAGCGTGTATATATATACTAGAGAGAGTGTGAAGCATGCAAACCCTAGAAAACATTTTGACTAGACAAAGAATCCTCCTGGCAAAAATTATGCTCAAGTGTAGTTATCGAACCTAAGACCTCAAGTTTGATGAGCGAACAGGCTAACCAGCTACACAACCTACCCGTTATGTTCAACGAGAGGAAAATAACCTTTTATACATTCCTACATTCGTGTGACAGGCATGCCGTGTTTTTTTGTGTGTGTGTGGGAGTCATTAGGATTTCAATCATAATCGTGTCATGTGGCTTTGGTGGTAAGACTATCCACAGTGATGCAGAAATAATGCAGTCTTAGTCACCTTACCTCTCTCCACGTAGTACGTTGGGTCCCACCAGTCAGAGGGTGAAACAAACAAATTAATAAGAAAAATTAAAAGTGCCAGCGGTGTATCTTACTACCTCACACATCTCGCTACTGCTCGGGAACACTGTCCAATTGATCCCTCTGTTCGCTCACGTACTATTTTAAGTGAATCCTTATTATAACATGCACACAAATTTTGGGCACTTGTATTTGACTTAAGTTAGTGTGCCACCGTATCTCGTATACTTACTACTCCCTCCATCTAGGTGTAATAAGTCACGTTAGAAGGTGCAACGGGACCAAGGTGTGTGCATGTGCATGTGTGTGTTTAACAGCATGTGTGTGTTAGAGAGTGCGACAGATCGACCTACTCCTACAGAGATATGGTGTGTAGTGTACGATTTTAGCCGCGAGAGTCGGTGCATCCTCTCGTTTCCGGGCGTGTCTGGTAGGGACATGCGGACAGCTTCCACTCCCGCTCCTAACCAGCCTGGCCCACCCAAAGCCCCTCCATCGCCCGCGCGCGCTTCCCGCCCGAAACGGTCAGCGCCGCTCCAAAGAATCGGTGCCGCATTCATGCCCGGGCAGATCGGACGCGACCTCTCACTGGCGCAAGAGTGATGGTTGCTTTGTCCGTCCAACTTACTGCTGGGTCTATGTGATTTGACGGCTCATTGGTCTTTATTACTGAGGTGGTAGGACTGCTGGATGTCCCACGCTTTTGGTGAAAGGAGGTAGTAGATTACAATTTTCTCCATTCTTACAGCGGAGGAGTGCAAGAGCAGTGAAAACACGCAGGCTCAGTGATTACATGGCCCACCTCACACTATCACCGTGAGTCCCCGCGCGTTGCCGCGGAACAGCGATATATCTCTCTGCGCAAAATTATCGATTTCATAGAACAAAAAAAAATCTATAACCGCATG
The DNA here is from genome assembly GCF_018294505.1 of Triticum aestivum. Lineage (NCBI taxonomy): Eukaryota > Viridiplantae > Streptophyta > Magnoliopsida > Poales > Poaceae > Triticum > Triticum aestivum. Next base: position 670,958,533 of record NC_057807.1, on the reverse strand, counting down.
ACAAATGTGGTAGCCAAACTTAATAAACTCCCATCATCATTTAGATCATCCCACGTAAGGAAAAAAGATCAGCCAACTCCTACTGCATAATGGGATTATATTTTTCTTTTTGACATGTTAATGGGACTTAAAAGCTCACTTACATGCATGCTACCGGTGCATGCTTGCATGCAGACATGTTGATGTGATTTAAAACCCACTCACATGCATGTGCCACGGTATTTCTGCATGCTTGCATGTGGCTTAGTGCGGAGCCTCTCAACATCTAGATCAGATGGCTATTCTGACTGATTTACTTCATCTAACGGCTACGTCAATTTTGATGATGTGGCTCAAGGAGAGGATAGAGAATTCCTACTAGCGAGGGCTAGCTATTAGTACTAGTAGATTAGTCTTTGTAGAGATTCCACTAGGTGAACTACATACGGAACAAAATGAATGAATCTACACTTAAAATGCATCTATATACATCCGCATGTGGTTAATGGTGACATCTCTACAAAGACTTATATTTAGGAACGGAGGAAGTACTAGTATAGTACTAGTACATACTGTAATTTATCAGCAAGATAAATTTGTACAATGCTATGAAGCTTCCAGCTCCTGTTACATGTATCTTGCGTCCAAGGTTGCCTGTTGCAACATTTCATCAAATACAAAGGAGACTAACATGCATGCTATTGCATCTCAATGATTGACAGATCATAGCAAATATGTACTCCCTCCTTTCCAAAATAAGTGTCTCAGCTTTGTGCAAACTTTAGTACAAAGTTGTACTACTACTAAAGTTGACACTTATTTTGGAATAGAGGTAGCTAAAGAAAAAAATGATCCATGCAGTCCCTAGCCCTTGAACCGTGAACCCTGACCAGGCTTCAATTTGCTGGCAATGTTCGAGCTGCCTAATAAATGAAGTTTGCAACCTTTTGACCATCGGTTCATTTTGTGCAGTTTCACCAAAATCGAGATGAGCATCCCTGTGGCAAAGAAATTGAAGAAGCGTGATAGAATAAGATTACTAGGACTAGTTGATGAGACATAAACTCATCACAAATACAGTACGTAGAAGCCAGTAGAGGTATCAGGTATGTGTGGGGCAAAGAAGTAGAGAAATATCCACAGGGAGTGATGTGGGCAGCTGGAGCAGTGGTGCAAGCTGGCTGTAAAGGGAGTTGTACCTGAGGGACGTAGCTCAACCTTGAGGAGGGCGGCGGGAGGCGGCAACTGCCCATGTCACGACAGTGATCAAGGGATGAAGGAAACCTCACCGGCTTTGTGAGAGAGAACGGCGGGGACCCTTGATCGGGACGTGCCGACAGTGGGTTTTCGCTGTCGGCAACAGCCACCGCATCTACACTAAGCATCCACCCCTTCCCCAAGCGGACGTGATCCACCGGGATGTTAGAGATGTGGCCACAGTCGTTTTGTGCGAGAGAGTGTGAAGAGAGCTACCCCAGCAAGCAACCGTGTAGGTTGGCCCGTCCTGACTATGTATATAGTGGAGCGGTTTCCTTTTCTCTCCATATGAACCTATCATATTGCATACGTGCCACTGAAGAAAAAAAAATTATTTATAAATGACGTGGCACCTACTACTCGTTCTCCTATAACCTTGCGCTTAGCATCTCCAAAATATTAACCTTGCGATTGGCTCTTCGCCTCTTCGGGAAGTCGAGCAATAATGGTAGTACAGTATATATCGTTTTGGCTATATGAGACCGAATGAATTGCTGCACGTCCACCACGTGGGCGAGGGTCGAGGGGCGAGGGAGAGTGCTACTACATACGGAGCAAATTGAGTGAATGTACACTCTAAAATACGTCTAAAATGGTTCAAAACCTATACTCCCTTGCCAGCGCGCGCTTCCCGCGTGGAACGGTCAACGTCGCCCTGGAGCGTCAGTGCCGCATTAATGCCCGGCTAGAGCGGAGGCGACCTCTCACTGGCACTGGCTTTGAAGTGGCGTGACGGTCGAGAGAGCGCCGCTTCCCGGTGCACGCGACTGCTTCGCATCGAGACTGGCCATAGGCCCTGTTTCGATCCATGGGTTAGAGTTAGTTTGAGCTAGTTGGGGCTCAAATAGCCCTAAAGTATCCAAGCATGAGGGTTTAAATTGGAGCAAGTTGCACCGAACCCACCAAAAAAACTATCCCACCCAAGAGGTGCTAACTGGAGATAGTTCTCATTGGGACCACTGAAAAATCACTTTTCTCTCTCCATGAAGTGCATTTATTGTCAATCTAACCCTGTCACCCAAACACCTCTTTGGCTACAGTTAGTTCAGGGTTAGTCATGAGTTAGTCTAACATATAGCTAAGTTAGAGTATCAAACAGGAGCAATATAGGACATGCAAGTTGCTCAAAAGCATACATGCAAATTCGTACGTGAAAGGATTTTTTTTCTTTTTGAAAACGGAAAATGAAAGGAATTTTTTTTAGAATGCTCTTGGCATGTCGCTAACATGTGATAGTTAACCGACCTCAATAGATGGCAAAAACGCCAACCCGCCGCACTTTGATAGAGACGAGGAGGGAGAAGCGATACAGGCTGCTGGATTACTAGAGATAGGTGTCGCACAGAAGCCAAGAAATATGGTGATAGCGTGGATTAGCCATGTACTTACTAGTATGATGTAACTACACTGGGCTGCCGTGTTTTGTACTCTTCCAGTCCACTGTGGAGATGATTGGTTAATTTTATATCGCTGAATAATATTAAATATCATGAGTGCAGACGCTCCACCACGAGGTTCCTTGCTCCTTCTCGGTCGTCCAGAATCTATGTTCTTCCACTCTATTTTTTTACGTGAGCTTTGTTCATCCTTTTGCCAACACGCGAGACATCTAGCATCAAGGTGCACGTGTTATGCAACGATCGTTCCATCTATATGAAGAACACGTGGCACTGGAACTACGAGACGGACATGTACCCAGGAGTGGACGTACGAACCTGAGTAATGTAGCGCAATAAGTGAAGTAGAAAGGCACAAATTGTATGAACATGTGTGGCATACAGGGTGTGTTTGGTTGCGTTCTCGTCTCAGCATAGTTGTTCCCTCTTCATGCATGCTCAACTCAACACCCCTCTTCATGCATGCTCTCTTCATGCATGCTTCTAGTGTATTTGTGCTAAACTAGTGTGGACTCATGCACCCTCCATGCACTCTACCAAACACCCAAACTGAGTGCTACTACATACGGAGCAAAATGAGTGAATGTACACTCTAAAATACGTCTATATACATCAGTGTTTGGAGTATGTACTAGTAGTTCATATTGAAATCTACTAAAGGACATATATGTTCCAAACAATATGATATAATCTCTATAACCAAGGTAGTAGGGACGAGGAGTAAACGGAGGGAGTAGTAAATTTTTCTCCTCGTCCTGCGAGCCACTGCGCGCATGGGCGAGGGAGGAGCAAGATTCACCTCATCCTGCGAGCCACCGCGCCCATGGGCGGGGGAGACGGCGTACTAAGCAAGCTTCTCCTCGTTCTGCGAGTTGATGGGACACATCAAAAGTACTCCAGTGTATATAGCCTTGCCTCTAAGCTAGGCCCCACATGGTTTGCCTCTTTTTTTAATTTAACATAACACGTCAAGTCGCAATTTGTTTGTTCACCCGTGGTAGACGATCCTCCCTCCACCAAGTGGACAACCAGTACACATGCCAAATTACCACGTGGGCTGCCTTTTTCGTACAGAAATGAGCTCCACCGTGTACCCGTGCGGGTGTGGTTGGGAAAGAGACGGGAGTACATGCGTCGTGCATGCACCTCTTCTCTTCGTGCACGTCCCCCACCTACGTGGGTGTGTGTGAGAGATACAAACCGCGTTTTTGAGTGCTTTTTGTTTTGTGGTGGGGG
>NC_057807.1:670954160-670954527 GCF_018294505.1 Triticum aestivum | reverse complement strand
TGGTTGGGAAAGAAATGGGAGTACGTGCGCCGTGCATGCACCTCTTCTCTTCGTGCACGTCCCCCACCTACGTGGGTGTGTGTGAGAGATACAAACCGCGTTCGTGAGTGTTTTTTGTTTTGTGGTGGGGGTGGGGGTGGGGTGGGGGTTGATTTCGTGAATTATTTGTGGGAATATGTGTCGATGACATCTCAAACAAATTTTTGCATGCAATGTGTGTGAAATGGAGGCCTGTCCATATCATACATAGAGGGTCGGGAAATCCACGAGAAGAGAGGGAGGGGTCATAGCTATCGATAGAGCCAAAGAGAGGATCAAGTACGGGTGGGTGCGAGATCGATGAGGAGAGCCATCGAAATTGTGTGTG
>NC_057807.1:670920094-670953805 GCF_018294505.1 Triticum aestivum | reverse complement strand
AGAGGGAGGGAGAGGGGTAGAGTGCTTGATGGGTGATGGAGTTGCTTCTCGGATATGTTGGGAGAGGCCTACTAGACAAACTGAGGGTGGAACTGCAATGTTATCAATAAGAGTGGGGATGTGTTTCTGTGTGTGCCTGTGCATGATAGATCTCTCGGGACGCATCCATGGATGATGAAGGAGAACCATGTGTTTGGTAAGCAAACCTAACTAGATCGGTAGATCAATTGTTGTTTGTCGGAGGAAGGGAGAGACACAACTAATGAGGTAGATCGATCGATGTGTGGGTAAAAACGAGTTATAAGGACCTAGCTGGCTATATGTATAGCGAGAGATCGGTCGGTGTACGTCCATTTGTCAGAGGCAAATAAGGCCCAGCGAGACGGATAGACAGAGAGAATGGAGCTAGGAGGTGGTGCGAGAGGCCCAACTACTAGCTAGATAGGGGGAGGAGTGTGCGGTTGTGAGATCGATGAAAAGAGGGGCGAGAGTTTACACGTGTGCCTGACCATATGAGAGACACGAGGCAAGGACACATAAAGGAGGAGATTAAAGCTATGTGTGTATGCTGTAGGCAGGCATCGCTGGAGAGGTTTATCGATCGATGTGTGTCGGAAAGGAGTTGTGGAGACTCTGGGAGAACGACCTAAAGAAAAAATGAATGTGCCCGGTGGATAGAATGCCGAGGGAGGGGGAGGGCGAGGAGGGCGTGTGCATGCACGAGAGAAAGTTAGTGGTAGCTACAAAGGTTAGAGGATTGTGTGGGTGTAAGAGACTAACAAAGATCATAATTTGATATGAAAGCGGATTCATATATTTGAATAGGAGATCATAGTGTTTTAATCATTGCATGCATGAATATAGCGGTGATACACGTGTTGTGCACATGTTATACCATAATGTGATAATGCATGGCATTTCCAACTCACAGCTAAATGCCGAACAATCTAAACCATACTATACATCAAACAATCTCACATTTTATTTGAATTTTTGATAATGTGCGGCGTTTGCAGCTTACAACTAAATATCGAGCAATCTAAAAAATACTATATATCGAACATTCTCATATTTTATTTGAATTTGCGGTAATGTGTGGTGTTTGTAACTCACATCTAAATACTTTGAGGCGTAGGGGGCGGGGCACCATACATAATGTGATAAACACATTATACATATGAGACATGGTTTAGATTATGAAGATCTAGCTAGAGCTAGAAATGTAATGTGATTTGAAATCAAAATAAAGTGGATTCAAAAAATCTAGTTCGAGTTCATATAGTACACATAGTTCATATGTAACTCGAGACTAATCATGTGGTGTGCTGTGAAGATAATACACAAACGATGGTTTAACTTGACAATAATGATGATTGTAGATCTTATTAAAACAGAGAAACAAATTCAAATGCTTTGACTTCACACCAATCATTACTGTAGATCTTATTCAAATTTAGTTCATATTGAAGCGGTAGTATATACGTTTGGAATGCACTAAAACGTTCATTTGAGTAGTAGGTTGCATGCATTATACACGTAGCGAAATATTTTAATTGAACCTAACATGAATTCAATGTTTTGAATGACATTTGTTGTGCGCATTGATTTGGTAGGCTTGTCCGGAAATTTCAACCCGCACCTTGTTAGCCTGAAATATTTAAGATATATCTTTGTCTCGTTGTGCTCCGACAACTCCCTCCATCTCAACCCGTGCTTTGCTATTCCGAAATTACAACGCGCGCGAAAACTCCCACCTCATGTGAAATCCCGACACGCGAAATGCCCATGGTACCCCTGAACCGAAAGAACCACCTCAAATTGGTGGGGGTACTTTCATAACTTACCCCACATTTCGGACAAGCGCGTCCCTAAGCCATTGTTCCCCACTGCCATCCCATCCGCCCACCCATTCGTACACTGAGGCTGCGAAAACTCGCGACGAAACCCCACACCCTGCTCCATCCGCCACCCAGCCGGAGCCTCTTCCCCGACGACATCGTCCACAGCAACACCTCGACGTCCCTCATCTACCGTACCGGATGAGGATCCGTCGTCGATCTCATCGTCCCGCCGGTTCAGCCACCCCGTCCTCCACCTCCAAGGAGCTGCCCCGACGTTCCCCTTGTCTTTTGCGCCACCTCCATTCCTACACCGCCGTCTTCACCTGCACCATCGGAAGAGCATGATCATCACCGTTTCCTCGAATGAAGCTGCGGCCTAATCGGCGCCACCAAAGAGGTTGTACACTAATCGCCGCATTTTCTTCTTGATTCGATCTCATGGTGCTGCCGTCGCTCGGTCCCGAGCCGACACGGCGCGACTCCATCCACGGCGGCGTCGTCGGCCACTTCCTCCACGGCGTAGGTCCCTCGGCGGCTACGTCCACATCAGTAGGAGCTGCTGCTGCTTTAGCTCTCGCTCGCGCTGCTGCTCTGTTCTTGCTCTCGGTCCCCTGGCTGGTCTGCTCTTGCTATTGCTCTTGCTCACATTGTTTCTCTCGCTCTTGCTCTTGCTTGCGATGCTGCTCCGATTTGGCTACACTTCAGTCGACTGAATCGACTTTTGGGTAAGTCGATTTTCTAGGGGTGGGCTCGCCGGGGTGAAGGAAGAACTAGCCGCAGCGGGGATGGGGGCTCGCCGGAGAGGTACCCCACTATCTATCTTAGGGTTCAGGATGGGGGCGGTGGTCGCCGGCGGTGGCGGGGCGGTGGCGTGGGGATCGCCGAAGAAAAAGCTCAGCACGGGGGGGCCTAGAGGGATGGCCGGGGCGGCAGCGGACCGGCGGTGGGGAGTGTTTTCGGGGTGGCGCACCGCCGGCCGCCGGCGGCGGGGGGCTGTTGTTTGGCCGGTGGTGGCTGGCGGCTCAGGGGGGTGGAGGTTGAAGATGAACCACAGACCCTTGATTTCGTATCCAACGGCTGCAAAATCGACTAACCAGAGATGAAAAAGTCTGTCGACCGACGGGTAGCCTCACCTAGTGCGTTCAGTTTCGACAGCAAAATTCAGTTTTGACAGCAAAATTCAGTTTCGACAGTTAGGTTCAGTTTCGATAGTTAAGTTCAGTTTCGACAGTTAGGTTCAGAGATGAGCGGCTAATGTATTTTACATCTAGCACTTTGTGGTTATGTATTTTATGTCATGTATTGGAGATGCTATTAGAATTCCACTCAGGTTAACGTTGTTCGTTGTCTCTCTTGTCCTGCTTCAGCCTCGGCGGTGTACAACTCACCGGAGCTGCTCCAACGACGAAACCCTCCATCACAGCGGAGCGGTACCTCGGGCTCCATCTCCAGACGCCTAAGATCTTCTTCCCCTCCCCCGACAGCAAAGTCAGCCGGAGCATCCTCACCGGCGAACTGAATCACGCTGAGATCGACATGGCTTCGCCAAAGGGGTTGTACAGTTGTTGCATCTCTTTTTTACTCAACATGTTATATATATTGTCCACTGAGCACACGGAATTGTTCCTTTAGTATCTCCTTGAAAGAAAAAACGTAGGAATTTTAATTTTCACTTGTCCTCCTTTTCAAATTCCTATTCATGAAACACAAGACTAAGAGATAGTAGCATAATAGCATTATAACCGTACATTTTCTTGTGGTTTGACTTAATCTCACCATGCTTCTTTGCATCCTGTGATCTTCCAATTGTTGTGAATCAAACACCCAGATTGGCAGAAATCCCGTGTTTTTAAATTCTCTGTTTTGCACGTGCATTCCTATCCTATTCATGTCTATTTCCTATCCCTGCATTGTTGGAATCCTCCAATTCAAATGAGCCCTTACAGAATTACTTCTCTTACAGATAGTTGTCAAAGAAAACCTTGCGTGGTTTGTCCCGCTCCATCTGCACCGTCGTCCACCCCAGCTCAGCTGCTCCAACGATAGAAGGGTCTAGCATAGCAGGGATCCGTCCTCCAGACTGTCTTTCGCCACCTCAGATCTTCTTCCCCGCCGCTGGCAGCCATGAAAACTGCATTACCATCATCAACCGAGCAGATGACCTCGAGGACTACACGGGTCCGCAAGAGAGGTCGCACTCTTTCGTGTCTGCTTATGTTATGCATCGCTTAATATTACATGCTACTTTATCGTCATGTTCACCGATTAGACTCTGAGTCAGCTCCAAACTAATGGTCAAACTTGAGTTTTTAAATGGTTGTGGGGTACATATCGGGGCCGCTATCAATAGTATCTATCTACTATCTGGTTAATCTCTCGTGTCTACTATGAGTTTCATGTTGGGTGGGAAACAAATAGTAAAGAAGCCATTATCTGTATTTATTAACTGAAGCCATTATCTGCCTGCTATTATTGGTTTTGGGTCTATCCACAGGTTGCTACCATCACTCTGGATTTCTGCATGCACTCCTTACATAATCTCACTATGTTTTATTCCTATGCATGACAGTTATTGTAAACAATGGAGCTGGACATGTAGAGCAAAAGAGACGAGCCTTGTGTGGCAATATAATTTCATGCAGACGTCGCTCCATGGTAGGCGCAAAGGCAGCCCCCCCCTCCACACATTTCGGATTGTAATCGAGAGGAAGATATATGTTCTGAGGGGGATTCAGAAGGAGAAGATAACTCCTATTTACCCCCTGAGGTCTTCGCTCTAACTTGGCATGCTGATGTTGGTTATATCATGCATATGGTGTCTTGCATTTCTTACTTTATACATCAAATATGTCATCTGCTTAGTTTAGACATCCTTTGTGTGAATGCCATCCATTTAGTTTATTCACCATTTATGTGAATTATGCAACGCCACCTTGTTTAGCCAGGCATCATGTATGTGAATTTTGCAATGCCATCCTGCTTAACCAGTCATCTTATATGTAAATTATATCAGGCCATCTTTTTTTTCTGTTACATATTACAGTTGTCAACAATGTTAGTACATTCAACTGCTCTTCGTGTGCATCAGCCATTTGACACGGTGATGGCAAATTCTGGAGTGAAAACAAGGTCTTCAGAGCAGATTATGCTATCTGACGAAGCACATATCTCGCTGGGTACGGATAGCTCCTCAGAGGAGGATTTAGAGACAGATGACCAGTCCTATTCCCCCCCCCCCCGAGGTGTATGCTCTAACTTGGCAGGGTTATGTTGCTCATATCGTGCGTATGGTGGCTCGCATTTCTATGCCATTTGATTAGTTTAGACATGCTTTGTGTGAATGCCACCTGTTCAGTGTCTAATTACCATAAATGTGAATTATGCATTGCTATCTTGTTGCAAGACATTATATATGTGAATTATACAATGCTATCTTGTTGCAAAGGCATTATATATGTGAATTATGCAATGCCATGCTGTTTAGCCAATCATCATGTATGTGAATTATATCATGCTATCATTTTTTTGTATTACGTGTTCCATTTGTCGACAACGTTTGTATATTCAACTACTCTTCCTATGCATTAGCCATTTGAAGCGGTGACGGAAGTATCTAGAGTGAAAACAAGGTATTCAGAGCAGACAATGCTACCTGCTGAAGAAGACATCTTGCTGGCTACAGAGAGCTCCTCAGAGGAGGATTCAGAGACTGATGACCAGTCCTATTTCCCCACTGAGGTCTATGCTCAAACTTGGCAGGGTTATATTACCCATGTCATGCATGTTGTCTTGCATTGCTTAGTTTTTACATCATATATAGATTGCCATCTGCTTACTTGCTTACTATATAAATCATATATTTGAATTATATCATGCCATCATGTTTACATAGTACATACACATCATCTATCTAAATTATGGCATGGCAACCCATTTAATAAAGACATCATATAGTTATATCATCTCATCCTGTTTAGTGTTTACAATCATCATATTTAGAATTATGGCATTCTATCCATGAATGTATGTGAATTATGGCATGCCAACCTATTTAATAAACACATTATATAGTTATGTCATGTCATCCTATTTACATAGTCTCATATTTTGAACTATGTCTTTCCATCTATTTTAGTTAGCCATCATAATGTGAAATTGTGTCATGCTATCCTGTTTAGTTAGCCATCATATATGTGAAATTGTGTCATGCTATCCTGTTTGGTTAGACAACATAAATATGAATTATTTCCTGCCCTCTTTTATTCCCCACTATCCATTGCACCTGTCTATCATACAATGTCTATACTTTCAATTACTTTTCTTGTTTATCGGCCATTTGAATTGGAGAGCGTGATGGCAGTATCTAAGGGAGTAACAACATGGTCTTCAGAAAAGATAGTGCTACCAGCTGATGCAGATAGAACCACGGTTGTACTTGCCCAAGGACCAGATCCACCACACATAACCCAGACTCTCGCAGATTGTACCCCTACCCAGTTGGACAGAGAACCAACTACACCCCTTCTAACCCCAACCCCGACAGATAATAACCCAGTTCCAGTTGACACAGCACCGTCTCCACCACAAAGCACCCAAACACGAGCGGTTAGTAAGGGAACTGCAGTGCCCAAAGCACGAGGACCACTACTCCGAATCCCAACTCAACGCTTAAAGGAGAAGAAGATTTGTTCTCAGGTCAGGTTCTGTATCTATGGTTCATACTCCTTTGCTCTTGCATTACTGTATTTACTCATACTAACTATTTTCAAATTTGAAGGATGGAATTGAAACTCCAATGGCGCAACAGGTATGTTTTAAACCTGTTTCTTTAACTGGTTTGCTGTTGTAACCTGCTCTATGTTGATTTCAGTTTCAATTGAATAAAAAGTTAAGTTCTCATGTCATGCACATTACAAGTGTTGTTATTGCTCTATAGTTACCCACACTTATATTCTGTCTATTCTGCTTTGTCTTGAACAAATAATATTTGAACTGTGTCTCTATCTTGATTTGGCAACAAAAACTAGAATGATATAGACCATAAAGTAACCATGGTACATAGATATATGTTTGTTTCATGTTGTTATCCTGTCCACTTTACTACTGAACTCATTTACCAAAATGAGTTTCATATACAACATGGTAAACATGTGATGTGTCTGCTTGTTTCTCTTTTAGAATGCGGACAAAATATTGGAGAACAGTACCGCGTTATCCAATGGTAAAGGAAGTAATGCAGATAAGGTTCAAGATAGTGAGACATCCCTGTTGGTCTCCAAGAAAGCTGATAAAAACTATCTTGATGACAGTAAGGGAACCCTAAAGTCTTGTCTTGATGTAGTGTTCGAGTTACTGGCCACTACTGCTGGCACAAGCTCTTCGAACTCGCTATCTGAATCAGTTTGTCTTCTTGAATCTCAACTTCAAGTTGAAAGACATCGATCAGATGTGCTGCGACAGGAAGCTGAAGGACTGAGGAAGTCCCTGCAGAATTCAGATGCATATTTTCTGGTGCAACAGCAAGCGCTGGAGGATTTAAGCGCCAAACAAGAGAAAGTTAATAAGCTTGCTAAGCATCTTGCTAGCATTATGGGTACCCAGGATATTGTTTCTTGAGATCTTCTGAAGTGGTTTCAGTTCTGGATTTGTTTTGTTGCGGCGTTTATTTGTGCTGGTCGCCAACTTTGGCAACCAGTGTATATGATATGCTGCTTTGTTCCCTATATTTGCACTGGTGGCGAACTTTGATGCCCAGTGGATGTAATATGTGTAACAGCCGTGATAGCCTAGCATAAGTTTCTTGCTTATTTATTTACTTGTTGTCTTGTTTATTTGTTTGCTTGTAGTCAGTGCAGTTCTTTTTAAAACTAGGCCACAATAACCATGGGCTAATATTTACTGTAGTGACACTGGGCCTCCTACGGGCCGTAGAAACAGTGGGCATTCTACGGGCCGTAGAAACAGTAGGCCTTCTACGGGCCGTAGAAACAATGGGCCTTCTACGGCCGTAGAAACAATGGGCCTTCTACGGGCCGTATCATGAATGGGTCTTATACGGGCCGTATGACCATAACGGGCCATTGTTAATAGGCCGTATTTGATGACGCTATGAAAACGGCCCAACGTATTAATGAACCACAAACGGGCCGATGTAACCACGGGCTGAATTTGGCCCATAAGCAGAAAATGACAGTAACGGGCCGTAAGTAAACGAATGCTGGAAATGAGCCCAAGAATAAATGGGCTCTGAGAAGGACGAAAGATAACATTTGCTAGAAACGGCCCAACTGAATAACGGGCCCTTAATGGGTATAAAGTGACATACTGTTCATTACGGGCCAGTTTCACCACGGGTCGTTAATGGGTGTAAAGTGATACACTATTCATTGCGGGCCAGTTTCACCATGGGCCGTTAATAGGCCAAGAGTTACATAGGGCCCCATATGGGCCAAAAGACGTCATGGGCCATACATGGGCCAGAAGTGAAAACGGGCTGGAATCATATTGGATGGCCCAGATGATGCTACTGGGCCTAATTCGGATAGAGCGTAACGGGCCTTGGGTTAGCGGGCTGCAAATGGGCTATATGCGAACAGGCCGTTAACAGGCTTTCCATGGGCCGGCCCGCCACCTTTTGACCAAGTCAAACGAGCCGGCCTTTTCACAGGAATGGGCCTCTGTTGGGCTGTGCCACGTGTCGACGTATCATAGGCGCCTTCTGTCCAATGAGTGGATGACATCTGTCCCAACGGTGAGCCGACATGTGTTTCCGCCAGCCAATGATGATTTTACACGTGGACAATCCCCATTGGTCGGGGCTGTTAACGGGTTATCGGATCCAAAACCCGACCCGATAGCTTAACAGCGTTCCGTTACGGTGGATGCCACGTGTTGGTCACCCTTGATGAAAGAACTTCTGTGACGCGCGATTTATCATCATGGAAGTGGACACTTCCGTGATGATAATTTTGGTAATGTCATGGAACACTTCTACGACAACACAGGTATGACTATCTTGATTCTGTCATAAATTTGTCATGGATGTACATGCATGACAAAAAACGCGACCTACTATGACAAACACGTATCATCACGGAAGTGTATTTTTTTGTAGTGCTTTGACTAAGCCTCTTCCACGAGCAAAACAAGATCAGCACCAAAGCTCCATGGGTGTTAGAATCATTACTATGTAATCTAGATTATTGACTCTAGTGCAAGTGGGAGACTGAAGGAAATATGCCCTAGAGGCAATAATAAAGTTATTATTTATTTCCTTATTTCATGCTAAATGTTTATTATTCATGCTAGAATTGTATTAACCAGAAACTTAGTACATGTGTGAATACATAGACAAAACATATTGTCCCTAATATGCCTCTACTTGACTAGCTCGTTTATCGAAGATGGTTGTGTTTCCTAACCATAGACATGTGTTGTCATTTGATGAACGAGATCACATCATTAGGAGAATGATGTAATGAACATGACCCATCCGTTAGCTTAGGATTATGATCGTTACAATTCCATTGCTACTGCTTTCTTCATGACTTATACATGTTCCTCAGACTATGAGATTATGCAACTCTCGAATACTAGAGGAACATTTTGTGTGCTACCGAACGTCACATTGTAAATGGGTAATTATAAAGGTGCTCTACAGGTGTCTCTGAAGGTGTTTGTTGGGTTGGCATAGATCGAGATTAGGATTTGTCACTCCGTGTTTCGGAGACGTATCTCTGGGCCCTCTCGGTAATACTCATCACTATAAGCCTTGCAAGAATTGTGACTAATGAGTTAGTTGCGGGATGAAGTATTACGAAACGAGTAAAGAGATTTACCGGTAACGAGATTGAACTAGGTATGATGATACCGACGATCGATTCTTGGGCAAGTAACATGCTGATGACAAAGGGAACAACGTATGTTATTATGAGGTTTGATCGATAAAGATCTTCGTAGAATATATAGGAGCCAATATGAGCATCCAGGTTCTGCTATTGGTTATTGACCGGAGATGTGTCTCGGTCATGTCTACATAGTTCTCGAACCCATAGGGTTCGCACGCTTAACGTTCGATGATGATTTGTATTAATAGTTATGTGTTTTGATGAAAGAAGTTTGTTCGGAGTCCCGGATGAGATCACACACATGACGAGGAGTCTTGAAATGGTTGAGACATAAAGATTGATATATTGGACGGCTATATTCGGACACCGGAAGTGTTCCGGAGAAGTTTCGGATAAAACTGGAGTGTCGGACGGTTGCCGGAACCCCCCGGGGGAACTAATGGGCCACATGGGCCTTAGTTGAGAGAGAGAGTGGTGGCCAAGGCAGGCCACACGCTCCCTCCCCTTTGGGGTCCGAATTGGACTAGGGAGGAGGGGCGTCGCCCCTCTTTCCTTCTCCCTCTCCATCTCCTTCCTTCCCTCTCTCTCCCTCTTGGTGGAAACCTACTAGGACTTGGAGTCCTAGTAGGATTCCACTCTTGGGGGCGCGCCCTAGGAGGGCCGGCCGGCCTCCCCTTGCTCCTTTATATATGGGGGACGGGGGGCACCCTAGAACACACAAGTTGATCTTTTAGCCGTGTGCAGTGCCCCCCTCCATAGTTACACACCTCGGTCATATCGTCATAGTGCTTAGGCGAAACCCTGCGCCGGTAACTTCATCATCACCATCACCACGCCGTTGTGCTAATGAAACTCTCCCTCGGCCTCAACTGGATCAAGAGTACGAGGGATGTCATCGAGCTGAACGTGTGCTAAACGCGGAGGTGCCGTACGTTCGGTGCTTGGATCGGTTGGATCGCGAAGACGTTCGACTACATCAACCGTGTTAACTAAACGCTTCCGCTTTTGGTCTACGAGGGTACATGGACACACTCTCCCCTCTCATTGCTATGCATCGCCTAGATAGATCTTGCGTGATTGTAGGGATTTTTTTTGAAATTATCGCATTCCCCAACACCAAGGACTTGGGCCAACACACCACAACCCATTTGACTATATGGTATTTGCGTTTGAGACCCGTTCCTTCCCAAAAGAAACGAGCTTGCGGCGTGTCCATTTTAGCGTGGACCCCTTCCGCCAATAGGAAAAGACCCATGGCGAACATGGGAAGCGAGGAGAGGCTAGAGTTGGTCAGGACAAGTCGTGCCGCGGAGGAGTTGAACTTGCCATGCCAGGGGCTCACTTTTCTTCCCACTTTTCCACTTAGGGGTGCCCAATCGTCGATTATCACCCTACGATGAGCTAGGGGCAGGCCTAGGTACATAAAGGGGAAATTTCCCACTTTATAGTTGAGGAGGTCCACGATGCGTCGCCCCTCCTCACTATCTATCCCCCATAGATAGCATTTCACACTTGTGAAAATTGATTTTGAGTCCGGACATCAATTCAAAGCTCAACAGTAGCGCTTTAACTATCACAATATTGTGAGTATCCGGTTGGAACAGTAGCAGGGTGTCTTCTGTGTACTGCAAGTGCGAAATCCCCCTGGAATAAGATGGATGACCACTCCGTTGATGTGTCCAGCCGTGGTCCCTCTCCGTAGCATATCTGCGAGAGCATCAACCACAAAGTTAAACAAGAGCGGAGACATCGGGTTGCCCTGACACAGTCCCCGTCTATTCTGGAAGAAGTTCCCAACTTCCCGTTGACCGAAATAGAAGCCCGGCCACCCGAGACTAGCTGCATCACTCGGTGGACCCACATGGCCGAGAAACCCCGGCTCAGCAGGACCTAGCGCAAAAAGTTCCAGTTCATGCGATCGTACGCTTTTTTGAAGTCTAATTTAAGAAGAATGGCTGGTTCCTTAGTGCGTTTGAGTTCGTGGATGATCTCTTGCAGGGCAAGAGTACCCTCAAGGATGTTTCAACCGCGGTTGAAAGCGGTTTGGGTGCGGCTAATGATATGGTGCACTATCGGGACAAGGCGCGAGGTGGTCGCTATGGAAAAAATCTTAAAAAGGTACGTTAATTAACACGATAGGCCTAAATTGTCAGATGTTATCAACGCCTGCCACCTTAGGGATAAGCGAAAGGACACCAAAGTTGAGCCGAGTGATGTCTACCATCCCACACATGAAGCCACTGCACACCTCGAACATAGGTCCCTGCAGGATCGACCAGAAGTGTTTGAACATGGCCACAGGCCATCCATTTGGGCCTGGCACGGTATCGGTTTTCATGCTCTTCAGAGCAGCATCAATCTCCTCAGGTAAAAAGGCGAGCCCCAGCTCCTCATTTTCCTGATCGGTAACAAGCTGGGGCGGGTCCCATAGGTCAGCGTGCACCCCTGCTCGCTGCTCCTCACTCGTCCCCATCAGCTAGATATAGACGTCGTAGACATGACGCACTATATCTGCCTAATCTAGCAGTAACCCCTGTTCCGACTACATCCGGAGAATCACACATCTACGCCGTCTCCCATTAGCGTAGGCATGGAAGTATTTCGTGTTAGCATCACCTTTAAGCACCCACTTGAGGCCACCATGACGCCGCCAGTACTACTCTTCCACGCGAAGCAAGGACCGAACCTGATCCTCCAGCGTGTAATGTTGGGCCCATTCTTGTTCAGAAAAAGGCCGCTCGTCAGCCTGTTTATCAAGGTTCGCTATCTCAGCTAGGATACTCCCCCTGAGCATCTTTTCCTGACGGCCCAAATTGCCCCCCAGCCCTTAAGCATAGCCCGTAGGCAGCCCCCTACCGCGATCCAAAAATCCATCGGATCCCGTCGGGTACCCGCCTGGCTAACACATTGCTTCCATTTCGCCCTGAAAATGGAATCAAAGTCGGGATTTTCGAACCAAGCTGTCTCGAAAAAGAACTGAGGGCTTCGACGAATCCTGTCCTCCCCTGAGGTAAGAATAAGCGGGACGTGGTCTGACCCTATCCTGGTCTCAGCAATGAGCGAGCATAGAGGGTACACAATTTCTCAGTCGGGCGAGATGAACACCCTATCAAGCACGGATAGCACCGGGGCCAACTGTTTGTTCGTCCACGTGTAATGAGCCCCTGACCTAGCCACCTCCTAAAGATCCATGGTGGAAATGGCGTTATTAAACATGGCCACCTTGGCCAATTAATATTGCAGTTGTATTTATCTGCTCCCGAGCGGATCAGATTAAAATCCCCCAACCACTAGACGGATAAGCGAAGAGCTCACCGATAGCACCTTGGTTTGCAATTCTCCCAAAAAATTGGCCGATCTTGAGTGATCTGCCGGTCCGTAGACCTGAATCACCACTAGCCCCCTCTGAGACTGACGGTGGCGAATGTGCCCAGCTAAAAAAAGGTACCTGCATCCCATTTTAGCACCTCGTAAACTGCTTGGCCAAAGCCTAGCAGCATGCCCCTGAGTGCTCAGACGCAGCTAGGTGGTTCCAAGTGAACCTCTCCAGGGGGTCGATGGCGAGCAGCTCATGAGGACGGAAATCTAACTTAATGGTCTCCTGCAAGCCAACGATATCTATATGTTCCTTCTGCATATAATCCTTCAGCTGGGATCGGCGACCCACGTGGCCGAAGCCACGAATGTTCCAAAAGATTGTGTGCATCTAAATGATACGGTTGCGAAGATGAATGCCCCTCGAGGACACTGCCTTGGCCACACGCCTCACCTTGGCTCTGCAAGGTGAGGGAGGGGGGCCAACACCTGTTGCCTGATACGTCCATTTTGCATCATGCTTTTATATCAATATTTATTGCATTATGGGCTGTCATTACACATTATATCTCAATACTTATGGCTATTTTCTCTTATTTTACAAGGTTTACCATGAAGAGGGGGAATGCCGGCAGCTGGAATTCTGGATGGAAAAGGAGCAAACGATGGAAACATATTCTGCACAACTTCAAAAGTCCTGAAACTCCACGAAACAACCTTTTGGATTTATTAAGAATTTATGAGAGAAAGAAATAGGCCAGGGGGCCCACACCCTATCCAGGAGAAAGGGGGCGCGCCCCCCTTGTAGGGCGCGGCCCCCTATCTCCTAGGCCCCCTGGTGGGCCTCCGGCGTCCATCTTCAGCTATATCATCACTTTTACCCTCGAAAAAATCGTGGGCAAGTTTACGGGATGAAACTCCGCCACCACAAGGCGGAACCTTGGCGGAATCAATCTAGGGCTCTGCGGAGCTATTCTGCCGGGGACACTTCCCTCCGGGAGGGGGAAATCATCACCAACGTCATCACCAACGATCCTCTCATCAGGAGGGGGTCAATCTCCATCAACATCTTCACCAGCACCATCTCCTCTCAAAACCCTAGTTCATCTCTTGTATCCAATCTTGTATCAAAACCATAAATTGGTACTTGTGGGTTGCTAGTAGTGTTGATTACTCCTTGTAGTTGATACTAATTGGTTTACTTGGTGGAAGATCATATGTTCAGATCCTTTATGCATATTATTACTCCTCTGATTATGAAAATGAATATGCTTTGTGAGTAGTTACGTTTGTTCCTGAGGACATGGGTGAAGTCTTGCTATTAGTAGTCATGTGAATTTGGTATTCGTTCGATATTTTGATGAGATGTATGTTGTCTTTCCTCTAGTGGTGTTATGTGAACATCGACTACATGACACTTCACCTTTATTTGGGCCTAGAGGAAGGCATAGGGAAGTAATAAGTAGATGATGGGTTGCTAGAGTGACAGAAGCTTAAACCCTAGTTTATGTGTTGCTTCGTTAGGGGTTGATATGGGCCCATATGTTTAATGTTCTGGTTAGGTTTACCTTAATACTCCTTTTTGTAGTTGCGGATGCTTGCAATAGGGGTTAATCATAAGTGGGATGCTTGTCCAAGTTAGGGCAGTACCCAAGTGTCGGTCCACCCCACATATCAAATTATCAAAGTACCGAACGTGAATCTTACGAACGTGATGAAAACTAGCTTGACGATAATTCCCAATGTGTCCTCGGGAGCTCCTTTCTCATTATTAGAATTATCCAGGCTTATCCTTTGCTACATAAAGGATTGGGCCACCTTGCTGCACTTTATTTACTTTACTTACTTGTTGCTCGTTACTATTTATCTTATCACAAAACTATCTATCACCTACAATTTCAGTGCTTGCATAGAAAACCTTACTGAAAACCGCTTATCATTTCCTTCTGCTCCTCGTTGGGTTCGACACTCTTACTTATCAAAAGGACTATGATATATGCCCTACACTTGTGGGTCATCAAAACTCTTTTCTGGCGCTTTTGGTGAGTGGAACTTGGTAAGGAAACATTTATATAGTGTGCTGAAATTTTCTGTTACTTGTCACTATGGAAACTAATCCTTTGAGGGGCTTGTTTGGGGTATCTTCACCCCAACCAGAAGAGCAAAGAGATGCTCCTCAACCTACTGAACCTTATGAAAATATTCACTTTGAGATTCCTTCGGGTATGATAGAAAAACTGCTAGCTAATCCTTTTGCAGGAGACGGAACATTGCATCCTGACTTACTCCTTATCTTTGTGGATGAAGTTTGTGGATTATTTAAGCTTGCAGGTATCCCCGATGATGTTGTCAAAAGGAAGGTCTTCCCTTTATCTTTGAAGGGAGATGCAATGACATGGTATAGGCTATGTGATGATACGAGATTTTGGAATTATAAGCGACTGAAGTTGGAATTTCACCAGAAGTTCTATCCTATGCATCTTGTTCATCGTGATCGTAATTACATATATAATTTCTGGCCTCGCGAAGGAGAAAGCATCGCTCAAGCTTGGGGAGGCTTAAGTCAATGTTATATTCATGCCCCAATCATGAGCTCTCTCGGGAAATGATTATTCAGAATTTTTATGCTCGGCTTTCTCTTGATAATCGCAACATGCTCGATACTTCCTATGATGGTTCCTATATGCTGAAGACTATTGATTTCAAATGGGACTTATTGGAAAGAATTAAACGCAACTCTGAAGATTGGGGTTCCTACGATGGTAAGGAGTCAGGTATGACACCTAAGTTCGATTGTGTTAAATCTTTTATGGATACCGATGCTTTTCGTGGATTTAGCTCTAAGTATGGACTTGACTCTGAGATAGTATCTACCTTTTGTGAAACTTTTGCTACCCACGTTGATCTCCCTAAAGAGAAGTGGTTTAAATATAATCCCCCTGCTGAAGTGAAAGTAGTTGCACCTATTACAGTCGAAGAAAAGACTATTACATATAGTGATCCTATTATTCCTACTGCTTATGTTGAAAAACCTCCTTTTCCTGTTAGGATAAAAGATCATGTTAAAGCTTCTACTGTTGTTCGTAAGAGTAATACTAGGACCTATACACCTCCTGAGAAAATTAATGTTGAACGTGGTATTGCTATGATTAAAGATCTCTTGGATGAGGACTTAGATGGGCATGTTATCTCTTTCTTGGGTGAAACTGCTAATATTGCTAGACCCGATAATAAGACACGTAGACCTGTTGTAGGCATGCCTGTTATTTCTGTTAAAATAGGAGATCATTGTTATCATGGCTTATGTGATATGGGTGCTAGTGCTAATGTGATACCTTATGATCTTTATAAAGAAATTATGAACGATATTGCACCTGTTGAATTAGAAGACATTGATGTTACTATTAAGCTTGCTAATGAGGACACCATTAAACCTATTGGGATTGTTAGAGATGTTGAAGTCTTGTGTGGGAAGATTAAATACCCTGCTAATTTTCTTGTTCTTGGTTCCCCACAAGATGATTTTTGTCCCATTATTTTTGGTAGACCCTTCTTGAATACTGCTAGTGCTAAGATTAATTGTGAAAAGAATATTGTCACTGTTGGCATAGATGGTATGTCTCATGAGTTTAATTTCGCTAAGTTTAGTAGACAACCTCGTGAAAGGGAACCACCTAGTAAGGATGAAATTATTGGTCTTGCTTCCATTGTTGTTCCTCCAACTGAACCGTTAGAACAATATTTTTTAGACCATGAAAACGATATGTTTATGAAGGAAAGGGAAGAAATAGATGAAGTGTTCCTTAAACAAGAACCTATGCTAAAACATAACCTTCCCGTTGAAACTCATGGGGATCCCCCTCCACCCAAGGGTGATCCAGTGTTCGAACTCAAACCCTTACCTGATAATCTCAAGTATGCTTATCTTGATGAAAAAGAAATATATCATGTTATTATTAGTGCTAACCTTTCAGAGAAAGAAGAAGAAAGATTATTGAAAACTCTGAAGAAGCACCGAGCTGCTATTGGATATACTCTGGACGATCTTAAGGGCATTAGTCCCACATTATGTCAACACAAAATTTCAGTGGAGAAAGATGCCAAACCAGTTAGAGATCCTCAAAGACGATTAAACCCCAAAATGAAGGAAGTGGTAAGAAAGGAGATTCTAAAACTCCTTGAGGCAGGTATTATTTATCCCGTTGCTGATAGTGAATGGGTAAGCCCTGTCCATTGTGTCCCTAAAAAGGGAGGTATTATCGTTGTTCCTAATGATAAAGATGAATTGATCCTGCAAAGAATTATTACAGGCTATAGGATGGTAATTGATTTCCGTATGTTAAATAAAGCTACTAAGAAAGATCATTACCCTTTACCTTTTATTGATCAAATGCTAGAAAGGCTATCCAAACAAACATATTTTTGCTTTCTAGATGGTTATTCTGGCTTCTCTCAAATACATGTGCCCGCGAAGGATCAATCTGAAACTACTTTTACTTGCCCTTTTGGTACTTTTGCTTATAGACGTATGCCTTTTGGTTTATGTAATGCACCTGCTACCTTTCAAAGATGCATGATGGATATATTTTATGATTTTTGTGAAAAGATTTGTGAGGTATTCATGGATGACTTCTCCGTCTATGGATCCTCTTTTGATGATTGTTTGAGCAACCTTGATCGAGTTTTGCAGAGATGCGAAGACACTAGTCTCGTCCTGAATTGGGAAAAGTGTCACTTTATGGTTAATGAAGGCATTGTCTTGGGGCACAAGATCTCCGGAGAGAGGTATTGAAGTTGATAAATCCAAAGTTGATGCTATTGAAAAGATGCCATGTCCCAAGGACATAAAAGGTATAAGAAGTTTCCTTGCTCATGCCGGCTTTTATAGGAGGTTCATTAAGGACTTTTCTAAAATCTCTAGGCCTCTTACTAATTTATTGCAAAAAGATATTCCTTTTGTCTTTGATGATGATTGTGTAGAAGCATTTGAAACACTTCAGAAAGCCTTGATCACTGCACCTATTGTCCAGCCACCTGATTGGAATTTACCTTTTGAAATTATGTGCGATGCTAGTGATTATGATGTAGGTGCTATTTTAGGGAAAAGAGTTCATAAGAAATTGAATGTTATCCAATATGCTAGTAAGACTCTTGATACTGCCCAGAGAAATTATGCTACTACTGAAAAAGAGTTCTTAGCAGTTGTGTTTGCATGTGATAAGTTTAGACCTTATATTGTTGATTCCAAAGTTACTATTCACACTGATCATGCTGCTATTAAATATCTTATGGAAAAGAAAGATGCTAAGCCTAGACTCATTAGATGGGTTCTCTTGCTCCGAGAATTTGACTTGCATATTATTGATAGAAAGGGAGCTGAGAACCCCGTTGCAGACAACTTGTCTAGGTTAGAGAATTTTCTTGATGACCCACTGCCTATTAATGATAGTTTTCCTGATGAACAATTAGCGGTTGTCAATGCTTCTCGTACTGCTCCTTGGTATGCTGATTATGCTAATTACATTGTTGCTAAATATATACCGCCTAGTTTCACATACCAGCAAAAGAAAAAGTTCTTTTATGATTTAAGACATTACTTCCGGGATGATCCACACCTTTATAAACAAGGAGTAGATGGTATTATTAGATGTTGTGTGCCTGAGCATGAACAGGAACAAATCCTACGCAACTGTCACTCTGAATCTTATGGAGGACACCACGCTGGAGATAGAACTGCACACAAGGTACTACAATCTGGTTTTATTGGCCTACTCTCTTCAAAGATGCTCGTAAGTTTGTCTTATCTTGTGATGAATGTCAAAGAATAGGTAACATTAGTAGACGTCAAGAAATGCCTATGAATTATTCTCTTGTTATTGAACCATTTGATGTTTGGGGCTTTGATTATATGGGACCTTTTCCTGCCTCCAATGGTTATACACATATTTTAGTTGTTGTTGATTACGTTACTAAGTGGGTAGAAGCTATTCCAACTAGTAGTGCTGATCATAACACTTCTATTAAAATGCTTAAAGAAGTTGTTTTTCTGAGGTTTGGAGTCCCTAGATATCTTATGACTGATGGTGGTTCACACTTTATTCATGGTGCTTTCCATAAGGTGCTTGCTAAGTATGATGTCAATCATAGCATCGCATCTCCTTATCACCCGCAGTCTAGTGGTCAAGTAGAGTTGAGCAATAGAGAGCTCAAATTAATTTTGCAAAATATTGTGAATAGATCTAGAAAGAATTGGTCCAAAAAACTTGATGATGCATTATGGGCCTATAGAACTGCATACAAAAATCGTATGGGTATGTCTCCATATAAGATGGTTTATGGAAAAGCATGTCATTTACCTCTTGAACTTGAACATAAAGCATATTGGGCTATTAAACAGCTCAATTATGACTTCAAACTTGCCGGTGAGAAGAGGTTGTTTGATATTAGCTCACTTGATGAATGGAGAACCCAAGCATATGAGAATGTCAAGCTTTTCAAAGAAAAAGTCAAACGCTGGCATGATAAGAGGATACAAAAGCGTGAGTTTAACGTAGGAGATTATGTGTTAATATTCAACTCTCGTTTAAGATTTTTTGCAGGAAAACTTCTCTTAAAATGGGAAGGTCCCTACGTTATCGAGGAGGTCTATTGTTCTGGTGCTATAAAAATCAACAACTTCGAAGGCACAAATCTGAGGGTGGTAAATGGTCAAAGAATTAAACATTATATTTCAGGTAATCCTATCAATGTTGAAACTAATATTATTGAAACCATAACCCATGAGCAATACATAAGAGACACTTTCCAGAATGTTCCAGACTCCGAAAAGGCATAGGTACGTGGTACGGTAAGTAAACCGACTCCAAAACAACTCTAATGGCAATTTTTATAAGTTTTGGATTATTTAAGAATTTTAGGAAGAAAGAAGTAGTCCGAAAGGGACACAAGGCTCCCACGAGAGAGGAGGCTGCGCCCCCCGCCTGTAGGGAGCGCCCCCTGTCTCGTGGGCACCTCGTGTGCCTCCCGGACTCTGTTTTCTTGTATGTTACATATTTTGGTCGGTAAAAAATCATTATATATACTCCCGAAGGTTTTGACCACCGTATCACGCAAATATCTTCTGTTTTCATTTCGAGCTGTTTCTGTTTCAGATCTAGAGCATCATGTCGTCTCCAAGCGCTCCCAAGGACAAGTTTTTCGAGAGGGTTATCAACCCCTATCTCGCGGAGGTGCTTCATCACCCTCAAACCATTGAGATGCGTGAGGGGGTCCTGCACATCCGCGATGTGGAGGGACCAAGGCTCATCGGGAGCATGGAGACAAAGCTCGAAGCCATGGAGCAAGAAGTTTTCAAGTGTTAAGGGATGGTGGAGTGTGGACTCAACGCCAATCAGATGATGATCACGGAGTTCACCAACAACCACAAGATGGATGCCAAAGTCATTGGGGAGACCATCTTCAAGCTTCAAAAGAAAATCAAGCACCTCCAAGCCCAGATTTATGACCTGCAAAACCAGAACTGTGAGTATGAATATAGATTCAAGCGAATGAGTTTGGCTGCAGATTTAAGGATCCCGAAGACTCGATCGTCCATTTATGATGGAGAGCCTATGCCTTGGAAGACGGACGACAAGCCTACATCATCAACAATTCCCACTTCACCACCTCCGAAGAAATAATCACTTGGGTATGGGCACTCCCCTTGGCAACTGCCAAGCTTGGGGGAGGTGCCCCGGTATCGTATCACCATCGCACTCCTATATTCACCGCTTTATTTAGTTCGATCCTTTTAGTAGTATCTTGATCTAGTATATTGAAGTTTTGATATCAAGTAGTTTTGAGTTTTGCATTGTGATCTCTTTATGTAAGCGAGTTCGTGTGCTATCTATAATAAACATTAGTGTTGAGTCAAGGGCTTTGCTATGTTGCTATGATCTTGAGGAAGTAGAAAGAACAAAAGAGTTCATATTGATCTTATGGATAGTGATAACTTCACACCTAGAAAGTATGAGGCATAAAAATTGTTGAGAGTTGATGAACGTAGCCTTGGTCATCGTTGCAATTAATAGGAAGTGATAAGGAAAGAGGGGTTCACATATAGATATATTATCTTGGACATCTTTTATGGTTGTGAAGCACTCATTAAGTATGACATGCTAAAAGAGTTGATGTTAGACAAGGAAGACAACGTAATGGTTTATGTTTTCCGACATCTCAGTTAAATTATATTGTCATTGACCTTCCAAACATGTTGAGCTTGCCTTTCCCCCTCTTGCTAGCCAAATTCCTTGCACCAAGTAGAGATACTACTTGTGCTTCCAAATATCCTTAAACCCAGTTTTGCCATGAGAGTCCACCATACCTACCTATGGATTGAGTAAGATCCTTCAAGTAAGTTGTCATCGGTGCAAGCAATAAAAATTGCTCTCTAAATATGTATGACTTATTAGTGCAGAGAAAATAAGCTTTGTACGAACTTGTTGTGGAAGTAATAAAAGCGACAGATTGCATAATAAAAGTCCACATACAAGGGGCAATATAAAGTGACGTTCTTTTGCATTAAGATTTCGTGCATCAACCCTAAACGTGCATGACAACCTCTGCTTCCCTCTGCGAAGGGCCTATCTTTTACTTTATGTTTTTACTTTATGCTTGAGTCAAGGTGATCCTCACATTTTCCCTTTTGCATTTTATCCTTTGGCAAGCTCCTCGTGTTTGAAAGATCATGATACATATATCCAATTGGATGTAAGTTGGCATAGGCTATTATTGTTGACATCACCTAAAGGTGAATACATTGGGAGGCAACATAATAAGCCCCTATCTTTCTCAATGTCCGGCTGAAACTCTATAACCACAAGTATTGCATGAGTGTTAGCAATTATGGGAGACTACAAGATAGTTGAGTATGTGAGCTTGTTGAAAAGCTCTATTATTGACTCTTTCTGATGTTACGATAAATTGCAATTGCTTCAATGACTGAGATTATAGTTTGTTAGTTCCCAATGAAGTTTATGAACCATACTTGACATTGTGAATTGCTTATTACTTGAGCATAGGAAATCATATGACAAAATCTATATATGTTACTGTTATTAGAATGATCATGATGCCCTCATGTCCGTATTTTATTTTTCTCGACACCTCTATCTCTAAACATGTGGACATATTTTTCGATTTCGGCTTCCGCTTGAGGACAAGCGAGGTCTAAGCTTAGGGGAGTTGATACGTCCATTTTGCATCATGCTTTTACATCAATATTTATTGCATTATGGGCTGTCATTACACATTATATCTCAATACTTATGGCTATTCTCTCTTATTTTACAAGGTTTACCATGAAGAGGGGGAATGCCGGCAGCTGGAATTCTGGCTGGAAAAGGAGCAAACGTTGGAAACCTATTCTGCACAACTCCAAAAGTCCTGAAACTCCACGAAACAACCTTTTGGATTTATTAAGAATTTATGAGTGAAAGAAATAGGCCAGGGGGCCCACACCCTGTCCAGGAGACAGGGGCGCCCCCCTGTAGGGCGCGGCCCCCTATCTCCTGGGCCCCCTGGTGGGCCTCTAGTGTCCATCTTCGGCTATATCATCACTTTTACCCTGGAAAAAATCATGGGCAAGCTTACAGGACAAAACTCCGCCGCCATGAGGCGGAACCTTGGCGGAATCCATCTAGGGCTTTGGTGGAGCTGTTCTACCGGGGTCACTTCCCTCCGGGAGTGGGAAATCATCACCAACGTCATCACCAATGATCCTCTCATCGGGAGGGGGTCAATCTCCATCAACATCTTCACCAGCACCATCTCCTCTCGAAACCCTAGTTCATCTCTTGTATCCAATCTTGTATCAAAACCACAAATTGGTACCTGTGGGTTGCTAGTAGTGGTGATTACTCCTTGTAGTTGATACTAATTTGTTTACTTGGTGGAAGATCATATGTTCAGATCCTTTATGCATATTATTACTCCTCTGATTATGAACATGAATATGCTTTGTGAGTAGTTACGTTTGTTCCTGAGGACATGGGTGAAGTCTTGCTATTAGTAGTCATGTGAATTTGGTATTCGTTCGATATTTTGATGAGATGTATGTTGTCTTTCCTCCAGTGGTGTTATGTGAATGTCGACTACATGACACTTCACCATTATTTGGGCCTAGAGGAAGGCATAGGGAAGTAATAAGTAGATGATGGGTTGCTAGAGTGACAGAAGCTTAAACCCTAGTTTATGCGTTGCTTCGTTAGTGGTTGATATGGACCCATATGTTTAATGTTGTGGTTAGGTTTACCTTAATACTCCTTTTTGTAGTTGTGATTGCTTGCAATAGGGGTTAATCATAAGTGGGATGCTTGTCCAAGTTAGGGCAGTACCCAAGTGTCGGTCCACCCACATATCAAATTATCAAAGTACCGAACACGAATCTTACAAACTGATGAAAACTAGCTTGACGATAATTCCCAATGTGTCCTCGGGAGATCCTTTCTCATTATTAGAATTGTCCAGGCTTATCCTTTGCTACATAAAGGATTGGGCCACCTTGCTGCACTTTATTTACTTTATTTACTTATTGGTCGTTACTATTTATCTTATCACAAAACTATCTATCACCTACAATTTCAGTACTTGCAGAGAAAACCTTACTGAAAACTGCTTATCATTTCCTTCTGCTCCTCATTGGGTTCGACACTCTTACTTATCAAAAGGACTAGGATAGATCCCCTACACTTGTGGGTCATCATTGCCAGCTCCACTTCATCAGGACAGACCGCGAGTGCCTGAGAGGCCCCTCCCTCCTGCACCAGCTGGTCAGCGCGCGCTGCAACAGCAGCTGCGAGCTCTGTCTGTGCCTGCTCTTTCGCACGTAGTAGAGATAATAACTCATGCGTACCCCCTAAGCACGACGCGCCACCCCACTATCCTCCAACACCTCACTACAATGATCATCAAAGAATGCATTCAGAGCCATAAAGCGAGGGGTAGGATTATCTGAGAGCTCCAAGTTCTTCTAGGCCTGGATCAGTTGAGCCTACTGCAGCGCCGGTAGGTTCGGCTTGGCGCCCCTCGAGCGCGAGCTGGAGCGCACCGGAGCCACAGCCACCGCCTTTGATCGCTTGGCATGCGGGATCGGCGCCGCCTTGGTGGCCTCCTGGAGCAGGACGTCTCCGATGGGCTATGCCAGGGGGAGGCGAGCGCCATCACCGTCTGGCGGGGAGTCGGTGATACGTCTCCAACGTATCTATAATTTTTGATTGTTCCATGTTATTATATTATCCGTTTTGGATGTTTATGGGCTTTACTTTACACATTTATATTATTTTTGGGACTAACCTATTAACCGGAGGCCCAGCCCGTATTGCTGTTTTCTTGCCTATTTCAGTGTTTCAAAGAAAAGGAATATCAAATGGAGTCCAAACGGAATGAAACCTTTGGAAAAGTTATTTTTGGAACAGAAGCAATCCACGGAACTTGGAGTGCAAGCCAGGGAAGCTTTGAGGAGTCAACAAGATAGGGGGGCGCGCCCTGGAAGCTTTGAGGAGTCAACAAGATAGGGGGGCGCGCCCACCCCCCTTGGGCGCGCCCTCCACTCTCGTGGGCCCCTCGTGGCTCCCCCGATCGACTTCTTTCGCCTATATATTCCCATATACCCTAAAACCATCGAAAAACAAGATAGATCGGGAGCTCCGCCGCCGCAAGCCTCTGCAGCCACCAAAAACCTGTCGGGAGCTCGTTCCGGCACCCTGCCGGAGGGGGGATCCCTCACCGGTGGCCATCTTCATCATCCCGGTGCTCTCCATGACGAGGAGGGAGTAGTTCAGCCTCAGGGCTGAGGGTATGTACCAGTAGCTATGTGTTTGATCTCTCTCTCTCTCTCGTGTTCTCTCTATGGAACGATCTTGATGTATCGTGAGATTTGCTATTATAGTTGGATCTTATGATGTTTCTCCCCCTCTACTCTCTTGTGATGAATTGAGTTTTCCATTTGAAGTTATCTTATCAGATTGAGTCTTTAAGGATTTGAGAACACTTGATGTATGTCTTGTCGTGCTTATCCGTGGTGACAATGGGATATCACGTGATCCACTTGATGTATGTTTTGGTGATCAACTTGCCGGTTCCGCCTATGAACCTATGCATAGGGGTTGGCACACGTTTTCGTCTTGACTCTCCAGTAGAAACTTTGGGGCACTCTTTGAAGTACTTTGTGTTGGTTGAATAGATGAATCTGAGATTGTGTGATGCATATCGTATAATCATGCCCACAGATACTTGAGGTGACATTGGAGTATCTAGGTGACATTAGGGTTTTGGTTGATTTGTGTCTTAAGGTGTTATTCTAGTATGAACTCTATGATAGATTGAACGGAAAGAATAGCTTCGTGTTATTTTACTACAGACTCTTGAATAGATCGAGTAGAAAGGATAACTTTGAGGTGGTTTCATACCCTACCATAATCTCTTCGTTTGTTCTCCGCTATTAGTGGCTTTGGAGTGACTCTTTGTTGCATGTTGAGGGATAGTTATATGATCCAATTATGTTCTTATTATTGAGAGAACTTGCACTAGTGAAAGTATGAACCCTAGGCCTTGTTTCCTACCATTGCAATACCGTTTATGCTCACTTTTATCATTAGTTACCTTGCTGTTTTAATAATTTAAGATTACAAAAACCTATATCTACCATCCATATTGCACTTGTATCACCATCTCTTCGCCGAACTAGTGCACCTATACAATTTACCATTGTATTGGGTGTGTTGGGGACAAAAGAGAATCTTTGTTATTTGGTTGCAGGGTTGTTTGAGAGAGACCATCTTCATCCTACGCCTCCCACGGATTGACAAAACCTTAGGTCATCCACTTGAGGGAAATTTGCTACTGTCCTACAAACCTCTGCACTTGGAGGCCCAACAACGTCTACAAGAAGAAGGTTGTCCGGGCCTTTGACATTGTTGGGAGGGGGCGAGTGCAGCTCCGGAACCCCCCGATGGGGTGCATCGAGCTCCGGCTCAAGCTTGATGGAGAAGCCCTCACCATTGAACCATATCTGCACCATGCCCTGCAGCTTCGCTGGCTTGCGACAGGCGAAACGCATCCAGACCGGGCCAGAGCGGATCAGGGACAGCTCGTCCACCACCAACGGTCTGCCCAACATCGACATCCCCGCCATCATCCTATCCACCCTGTGGTGCTTGGGAGGAACTCCCCACAGCTTAACCCACACCTCTGGCATGGTTTCCCCTTTGGGCGCATCGATAACTGCGTCGCGGATCAGCGCTGTGATGTTGTTAATGGAGAGAAACAGCTTGCCGTTGTGAGTGGCCATGCGCAGCATGGAGGGATCTGGGAAAACCACCGAGAAGTTGTCGACGTCGATCTGGGCCACCTGCCAATCCCACGCGCCCTCAAACAGATGTGGCAGCTCCACCTCCAGGAGCTCCTTCGAGAGCAAGCCCGGGGCCGCGGAGAGGATGGCAGCGTTGACCCCGATCACGCACTGCTGGTCTTCATCTTCATCTTCAGTGAACTACAGGCAGAAGAACCCCTCTCCTGGGATGCTGTGCCCCATGGTCTGAAGCAGGAGGGGCTTGCCGCGGGAGGGGAAATTGGCTGAAATGTGGCCCTTCTGGGAGCAAAGGATGCAGAGTGCCTTGAACTTGCAGGTGCTCTGGAAGTGCCCTGCGCGTCCGCACTTGAAGCACTCCCTATCGTCTGCCTCCTCCACCGGAATGGGCTCGGCTGTCGTGCCCTTGGAGGACTGACCCGCTAGCAGTGAAGGCGGCGGCTTGGAGCCCGGCGTCCCCACCGGCTTGTACTTCTTCTTCTTCTTCACGGCGTAGGGGTCACCGATCCGATCGGCGTAGAACTGAGGCATCTCCTCTTTGCGCTTGAGCTCGAGCCCCTTCTTTTTGTACTCTTCCTTCTTCCGCTTCTTGCGCTCCTGCTCTTTAATCCACCACGGCGATGGCGCCCCCCCAGCCTCCTGCCTCACTGTCATGCTCTGCACCTTTCGCCTTGGCATGCGCCCGAAGCTCACGCTCGCGGCTACGCTCCGCCGCACGGTCGAGGGGTGGGAGGGGACGCTTGTCCGCCCGTCAGTCGGCCTTGGAAGCCATCGCAACCACCTCGGTGAAGGAATGCACGAGGGGCGGCGGGGGGAGAGTGGGGAGGAGAGATCGAGCGGAGCGACCGAGGCGACGCACCTCCGATTTTGTGGCCGGAAACCCTAAAGACGGATCTAGGGTCCCTTTGTGTAGCCAGAGCCACTTATATACCCACGCCACTGGGCCTGGGCTAGGCGGGCCGGGCTTCTTACAAAGCGACAAGGGTTGCCCCAGGCGCGACCGTTCCTGACTGGTCACAACCACCTGGGCCTGACCCAAGCTAGAAGTGGGCCTGGGCCTCTCTCCCTGAGTGGCCCCGAGGCCCACCAGACCAGCCTGCTCGGAAGCCCAAACCCTAGAGCTTGGCTGCCCGACTCCGCCGACGCCGCCAGCATCGCCGCTGCCGGCACAGTTGCCACCCCAGGGCACTGCGGACGGCCCGGAGCTGGAGGCCCTCCTCTGTGTCTGGAACCGTGAGGCCGGCGAGCCCCAGCCCCGACCTGAGATCCACGCCGGCAAGGACCACAACCACCAGGCGCAAATGCCCGACGCCGGCCAGCCCTGAGCGAGCCACCAAGCTCCTCCGCCCTGGCCACGAAATAACTCACCGAGCAGCTACCAGAAGGCGCCGCCGACGAGTGGCCCGCCCCACGACGCTGACTCGTAGATGGTGTCGAGCACCATGTGGAGAAAGTGGTCCCTTCTCTGCGCGCCGCCGTCGTGTTCTCGATGCCCTCCTGCTAGAGGAACTTGCCATACTCGGTGACGAGGAGCGGCTTGCGGAGGTGGCACAAATGCTCATATAGGCACACATATACTCCAAAAAAGGTTTTCCCCCGCTTTGTTTTACAAAGCAACCAACCGAACCATCAAGGGATAGGTGCTGGGGCGGAAGCAACACAGTCATGCCTAAAAGAAACGATAGAGAAAGAGCAAAAGAAACAAATGCCGACAACGGTGGATCAACAAAAACGAAGAAGCCTCGCGACCGCTGCGCCCACCGGGTATCTTCACTAGGCTCCAAGACTCCAAAGCGCCAGCACCAATCAACACCTCCAAGAAGGATCGCGGCGATGACGACACTGCTACCAAGGGTTTCCACTGTTACACGGCGTGGCGAGAGGAAGGGTAGCCCCCGACGCCCTCCTAGAAGGTCAGGTGGCACCTATAGGCGCCACAGCGCCAGTGTCGGCCATGCCGAAAGGGGTTTCCCCCGATCTCAAGCCGCACCTCGGGCGCACCGGAGCCTGCCACCAAACCAACCACCACCCTGCGCCAACGCTATCTTGAGCCCCCCACACCGTCTCACCACGGCAATGCGAAGTGAGGACAGCACGGCGATGATTCGTAGCCGGGACTAGGGCAACAGCACCGTCGGCACACATGAGGGATCAACCTCCACCGTCAGCGATGGTAGCCGTCCGAACACAATAGCAGGAGCACACCAGGCTCGTGGGCCCATAGGCCCGGCTGAGCCCTCATAGGCATGTAAAGCTCCCGCCCTCGCGCTGCTGCAGGCACGCCCTCGGCACCGCCGCCCCACATCCGAGCCGCTCCTCCTCCTCACCGCGCAGCAGACAACGAGGGCACACCGGGGGGCTGACCCGCTAGGACCCAGATGGGGCCCGCCGGGCCCAGATCTGGGTCGGGGGCGCGACGCCGGCCACCTAGCGCCACAATGCCGCCCCGCCACCAAGGAGCGGCGCCGACACCACGCCTACCACTGCCGTAGGGCCGCCGGACCGCAGCCAAACCGGGTTGCACCGCCGCCGCCTCCCTGCCCCGGGAAGGGAGCACGCGCGCGGGGACAAGAAGGCCCGCCGTCGCCGGCACCACCTGGGACAGCGCGGGGGGCGTCCACCGGCGGTGGCGGCGGGCGGGGGGGGGAGACGGGGAGGAGGGAGCCCGCGGGAGAGGAGCTCGAGCTCCGCCGCGGCCACCTTCCGAGGAGGCGGCGTTAGGGAGGATCTGGACGGGGGAAGGAGGGGACGGAAGGGGACGCAGGTGGGGGGCTAGGCCGGCGTCCGGCGGCGGGGGAAGGGGAGGAGGGTGAACCCTAGTGCTAGCTCAGCTCCTCATATACTACCATGCAAAAAATCTACAAACATATACTCATTCCATGAACACGCACACACCCATCCTATCCTATGAACACCTCCGAGACTAAGCCGATACATCATCTTGAGATTAACGAAGTCACCACACGTGTTTTCATAGTCTAGGGGAAATGTCTTCTTACTGAACGAATATCACCAAAAAGTCTGGAATAAATCCAGCAAAATACAAGCAACGGTGATAAGTCTAGGACATGAACCCGGCGGGCTGGTTTCACACAAAAAACTAACCATCTGAGTTGGGCTTAGTTCACGAAGATCAACTTGTTGCTTGGGGTTATTTTACCGAGAGTTGAAGCTAGCGATGGAAGGGAGAGTTGAGGAGTTAGCGGCCATGCAGAGCTATCGAACACATGTAAGATTTTCATTTCACCTTTCTTTACATTAGATGAATGAATGGATTTCTTTCTTCTTTTTGTGAGTCGCCATTGGCCGTTGGGCACGCACCGTCCTTTGATAGAAGATAATTTCAGTTAGGTGGATGGCCAGCATCCCATTTAATGGAGGACTACTGGGCGCTGGCTCTCAAAGTCTCAATGGTCCATATACTAGTTGCACCACGTGATGCACGTACGTGAAGATAATGTGGAACTCCACACCAGAAGAAAACAAGATAATGCGAGAACTCCAACTCTCTCTCTATATATAAATAGAGTCAGAGACGAGCTGGGCAGCACACTTGACATCGCATCTCCCTATTACTACTACTCTTCAGAGTCTTCACCAGACAAAGTAGCTGCTGTTGCGATGGCCTGTGCTCCATCTACGGTGAAGGTGGCCGCCATCTCCCTGCTGGTGATCCTGTGCGCCGGAACACAGCTCACGGCCGTGCATGGCCGCGGCCCGGCCCTCGACGTCGCGGATGGCGCGGCCCTGCTGCGGCTCGTGAAGCCTGCGTCGGCGGCGCTGGACGAGCTGGCCGAGAGGCTGCGTCAGGGCTGGCTTCAGTGCAATGAATCGTGTCAGACTTGTAAGTTCGTTTGCGCATGCCAGAACTGTGAGTGTGACGGCCCGCCATCGGAGGAGAACGATAAGTGTGAGCGGGATTGCATCCGGGCAAGGGGCTGCGAACGGAGGACATGATAATCCTGCTGTTGGCATGTGTTCTTGTGTGTGCACCGTGTATTCCAAGTACTTAGCTACTTACTAAGTTCCAATCTGGTTGGTTGTGTAATAAGCACCCGTGGCCCGGCCCTAGGCAGGCAGGCGAACGTACGTGCATATGTGCGTTGTGGAGGCATGGTACAGTGAGTGCCGTTTCAGTTGTCCCTGGTGTGAACGTATTGTACACGTCCGTTGATCTGTCTTGGCGCAGTGCAGTGCAATGAATCATGGTTAAAACAACAATTAAAATGCATTTGTCCAACATACTAGATGCACTAAACATCATGAACAAAATCATCACACATCTAACGACAACCATAATTAGAGTCTTGATTAGATCATAGCGCACATAGGGATCGTTTGTAGATGAAGTAATTGTTGATGTTGTGAAGGCGATGTTGTTAACAGCGTTGCTGCTGAAGACCGGCCGAAGCAGATGTTGACGATGACGGCACGCAACAAAGCCTGAACTTGCAGGTAGACGGCCCGTGGTGAAGAACGCAAGCAGTCGCGTGAAGCGCATCCCAAAACCTAATTCGTTCTCTCCCCATTCAAGGATCACAAGGTCAAGAGGTTCTGGAGACCTGCTCTCACGTTCGCTGGTGTACGCCGATATTTGGGATATAGAAAAATAAAAACCAAAAGAAAGCCATGCTCCTGTAATACCACGGCCAGATTTCGACAAACCATTCATTCATGCGCATGTCACACGACCACACCCTTCATTCTGGTATGGCGTGGGGAGCACATGTGTGATGTTTTCTTTCTCTCCTCATACCAATCATTTACCGAAGTAGGGAGACTCCACTACATAAGTTGATCTCACACACCACCTCCAATAGTGGTATGGGACTAAAGGTCACATTTCCACTCTTTCCATTTAGTCATGGGTTTTTGAGATTAACTTAGGAATTTCTATAAATGTACATGGCCAAGCCCATTAATTCTAACAATCCCCACCGGATCTTAATTGTCCAATTAGTGATATGTATATTCTCACTACTTTCTTTTAGTATACTAGTGTTTCAGCAGAGACTGATAAATTGAACTTCCGCTAGAGCTTTAAGCTACATCCAGCCATCCACCCATAACTTGAATAATGGACTATTTTTTGAATTGCAAGTTTTGTGCAAATAGATTTCACCTAAATTCAGAACCAGTACCTGGCTGTCAGTAGCCTAGCCCGCTGGTGGAGCATATATGTCGTACTCCCTCGTCTCTTCGTTAGCTTACTAGAGATTGCTGAAGTCTCATAGACTGCAACTTTAACAGTTGGTCTCATATGAGTGTGTTCTCTCCAAAACTTCTTTGTAGAACAACATCTTTGCTAAACATAGACAATAGAAACACATTAAGACAGGTTGTCAACCTGCCTTACACCTCTAAGAGTCATGCATCTTCACATAAAGAGATCTATAAATTACTCTTCTCTTTTAATACATAGCTTGTTTTTCTCTGGTCCTAATTGACGATGACGGCACGCAACAACGCCTGAACTTGCAGGTAGACGACCCGTGGTGAAGAACGCAAGCAGTCGCGCGAAGCACATCCCAAAACCTAATTCGTTCTCTCCCCATTCAAGGATCACAAGGTCAAGATGTTACGAAGACCTGCTCTCATGTTCGCTGGCGTACGCCGATATTTGAGATCCAAGTACTAGCTACTTACTAAGTTCCAATCTGGTTGGTTGTGTAATAAGCACCCGTGGCCCGGCCCTAGGCAGGCAGGCGAACGTACGTGCATGTATGCGTTGTGGAGGCATGGTACGGTGAGTCTCGTTTCAGTTGTCCCTGGTGTGAACATATTGTACACGTCCGTTGATCCGTATGGGCGTGTTTGGTTGCAATTTGCAACAGTAGTTGTATTGCATGTTCATCTTCAGCCAGGCTGATTCTTGAAATGCAGCCTCATATGCAGCAGATGCAATCTGTTTGGTTGTCTGCATCGCATGAAGGGGCACTTACCCCCTGCTGTTTGGTTGGCGTTTTTGTGCGTAGGCTGTGAGCAGATGCAAACTTCAGTTGTTTGGTTGCAAACAGCGTTTGTGTTTTGCTCACCCTATTCAAACGTGGTGGCCTTACCACCACACGATCAGCACAAC
The DNA here is from genome assembly GCF_018294505.1 of Triticum aestivum. NCBI lineage: Eukaryota > Viridiplantae > Streptophyta > Magnoliopsida > Poales > Poaceae > Triticum > Triticum aestivum. Next base: position 670,921,378 of record NC_057807.1, on the reverse strand, counting down.
AACAACATCAAACAAAGCAAGCAAGGAAATAACAGCAAACTTAACACAGCAAGTAAGGAAATGACAACAAACTTAACTACATAGCATAAGTCTAGATTAACAACAGGGGTATCCTCCTTCCCTGCTCCATGCCAGGGTGCTGCTCCTGGCCAAAATATGAACAAGTTTCCAGTACAAGTCTCGCCACACACCATAAAAGTTCAACACTAACACCTTACTTAACTTAACTACATAGCATGCTCGATGTCACCATGAAAGTTGTGCTTGCTGCAACGAAACCTGCACATGACCGAGGAGTCGTGGTTATAGATATGAACCTTCAGTCCGAGTCCTGAGATGCGCACAATGACGAGGTCGCCGGGGACGATCCGGTGGCGTCTCCGACGCCCCCTGTTGAGGCATCGTCGTTGCAAACTGCGTCAACATGATCTGGATGTTCTGGGGGAAACCCTAGATCTGGGTATACCGGATCAGACGATGACGGCGCCTTCAGTGTCATGCTCCCTCCTCAGGGCATCGTTTTGGAGCAGGAGCTGGCTGGAGGGGACGAGGAGGAGCGGTGTTTCATCTACCGCAAGGCCGACGACGGATCCCGGCGGCATGGTGCTGCGGAGCTTCGGCGACGAGCGTGTGTGGATGGATACGTACAGGATGGTGGCGTTCGCTGGCGCCGTGGTGGCGTCGACGGCAGCTAGACTAGGCAAGGTAGATGCAGCAGTACAACACTGAAAATGGATTGGTGGCAGGTGGCTGCGGCGGCCTCATACCTGGCAGGTGTCCTGGTTGAGGAGTGCGCCGGACTGGTTGGTACCCCATACCCGGCAGGTGTCCTGGTTGGGACCTCGGGTCTTAGATGTTAGGTTTGGCTGCGAGGTCTGTCTGGTATTAGGCTCAGTCTATCAGCATCCCTTCATCAACTGGATAGCAGTAGCGACATATGTTGCCTGGATGGTGGCTTTAGTATTACTGGTGTATGACTTTGTAAGGTCTTGTGTGAATAATTAATAAAATGGCTGAATGCATCATCCAGATGCAGAGGCCGCGGGTCCTCCTCCATTTCTAAATATATAAAAAAAACAAGAAGAAGTGTCTGTAGGAGTTTTGTTGGGTCAACCTTCACATCTAATGACGAGCCAACTTTGTCTGAATATGGCATCTTTGCTCAAGTTACAGCCTCATCCTCATCCTGATATAGAATCACCTTGGTTTTGGTAGACAACCATGAAAAAAGCTCAAATCTACATGAATCGCATATACTCTTATCGGTTAGCTGCACCCACCTTG